>NC_142580.1:7250000-7550000 GCF_041283825.1 Pyrus communis | reverse complement strand
CCCAACAGTGGCTAGATCATTTACAGAAGCTGAGTACAGATCATTGGCAAATACAGCTGCAGAAATCACCTGGATTTGTAAGTTGTTATTTGATATTGGTTTGACTTTTCCAGCACCTCCACAACTATGATGTGATAACATCTCTACAATTTCCTTAGCTAAAAATCCAGTCTTTCGTGCAAAAACGAAGCATGTTGAAATTGACTATCACTATATCCTATCACTATATCCGAGAGCAAGTTCTTTCCAAAGCCATATCAGTGCAGTTTATCTGTTCTCAGGATCAAATTGATGATGTCTATACAAAATCCTTGCCAAAGCCCATATTTCTCCTTCTCAGAAGCAAACTTTCTCTTTGGATATCTCAATTCAGTTTGAGGGGGCATATTAAGGATCAAAACGTAAAAGATAAAACTTAGCTTGTATTGTAATCTATTAGATTTGTTACAACTGTCAATAGGCAGTTAGATGGTTATGATCTGTTGTTAGCACAAGTGTGTGCAGCAAGCTGAGTATATATATACACTCTATAAACTTGTTATTTTTCAATTAATGGAAAATACTTTTCCCATTAAACAATTTACTGCTAAACATTTTTGTGGTTAGGCACAATTTGATTTTTGTGTTTTTAGATTTGATAAAAACAACACGTACGTGTATAATTCTCACAACTTTATGATTATTTTTTTCTCAATCACTCAAACTATCAAATTTACAGTTACTCTTTTACAGAAGAGTGGAAGACTAATGGACGTATTATTTGCTCATCAATTTGTGTGCGTGAGCTATTTTGCCCTCTATAATTACAACTCTAAAAAACAAGAGCTAAGATTTTGCAAGGCAAATACACATAGAGTTACATAAATAAAGAGATGATGTGAAAATGTACAATATTATTAAGTACTCAATATGATGTGTAAATAAATAACATGCCACTAATAAAAAATAAGTATGTTAATCGACACTTAATTTATAATTCAATTATCAACAATCATATTGTTTGATTTACACAATTTAATTTTAAAATTGAACTCCTAAATATTACCCTTACATGTTTGGCGTTAGAATATCGTGCAAAAATATAGGAGAACGTAGTGTTTTTTTTTTTTTTTTAATTTCTCCTTTTCAATAGGATAACATAGTTAGCTCGTGAAAGTGTTGATGTTACTTAAGGGTACTTAGGTAACATAAGATAAACACAATGTGATGACAAAAAAATGCAGTTGGGGCACATGATGGCAACAAATGCAGTGGGGGCACGTGCCTCCACAGGTCCTTACATAGCTCACCCTTGATATTCTATGTACTGTGAAGGTTGGAGAAGTAATCTAGGCACATAATGTTACATAGTAAATTGTAGCAATTGTATATGAACTAAAAATTCATTATTATAGTAAATTGTAGCAATTGTATATGAATTAAAAATTCATTATTATTGGTTCTTCAACTCATCAAAACATGTAAATATAGTTATTTTCGTCAACTCTGTCAGAATTTTGTCAAAATAAGTTATGTTGGAAGGACTATTGCTACAATTGGGTTAAAGGTGAGAGATTATTGCTCCAATTGGGTTAAAGTTTAGGGATCATTTCTCTAGTTGAATTAAAGTTGAGGGACCATTGATATAATTTTTCTTATTTGACTTTTCCTCTTTGCCCCTTGATTTAGCCTCACATGAATGACACATGACTCATTTTGATAGAAGTTTTAATAGAGTTGGCGAAAAAGACCATAGTTGCACGTTTTGTTGAGTTGAGGGACCAATGGTAATGAATTTTTAGTTGAAAGACCATTGCTTCAATTGAATTAAAGTTGAAGAACCATTGCTACAGTTTACACTAATGTTGAATTCACAATAATTGGATATCAAACTTATTATACAACAGTTGAACTTAAAACCTTCTATTTGCAAGTGAGGAGACGGTGTTGGTGATTAAGGCTTGATAAGTTTAAGATTTTATTTTCTCTCGAAGTTTAGGAGTTCTTTTCGCTAAATTTCAAAACACAAGGATCAAAATGTTCAAATTTTATCAAGAGAAAAACTTAAATCAAACAAGAATGTTAAAATAATAGTATATCAAACAAATCATTGAATATAGCGTGAAAGACTTATTTTATCGTATTGGCCCAAATTCCCGTCAAGGAACGGTGGACCAACCCACCTTTTATAGGTGGTGTGGATGGAGCTCTATCTCCAGGCAATTTACTCATTGTTCAAGGTATTAAACCTTTGATTTGGGACTTTTGCGCCATGATTTGGGGCCTTTCGCTCAAACTCTCCCATAATTTCAAATCAATCCTCCAACCACTTACATCCATCACTGACATCCCCTTCAGATTTGACGGATCTCATTTCAACACTAATTCGCTGCTTTATCCATGGTTCTCTTTGATTAAGGCAACTATATGTTGTCACCCTTACAAATGTCTGGGGTCTCCTTGACTTGGTGTTTCACCACTTGAATTTTTTCATTTTAGCTTGGATTTGAGCATTTAGATGCCAATTATGTGTTTGTTTTCAGTTAAGGACCGGAATTGTGACAATTGGAATGGGCATTATTTATTTTGCTCTACAGATATGGCTTATTTTCACTGGCGTTGAGACGAATAAGCTTGAGTTTTGCTTTCTACAGAGATTTTTTTTTTTTGATTTATGTTTGCTGGTCGTTGCCACCAATTATGCGGGCGAGGAGGCGGCAGGTAAATTTTCATTTAGAATTTTTTGGTCTTTCTGTATGGTCACTTTTAGGTCTTTTTGTGTGATCTTAACTCTTACGTTAAAACACATTCTAGTATAGATGAGAATCTTTACTCATACGTTGAATGCATAAATAGAGTCTCATTTGTACATGTCCCATTTATAAAGCAGTTGTTATTTGCCCACCTTCGTCATCGGAGTCTCTATATTATGTTCTTTTCGACTTTGTCTTTAAAAATCCCATTGACCAAGAAAAAAAAATTTCAAGACGGTGCAAACAAAATTTACCAAAAGAGAAATTTAACAATAATTAACATGCCAATGTAGATGACAGCGCAGCAAAAAGGTCGACGATAGCGATGTTATCACCAGTTTATTCGAATGGGCTCCATCTCTAAGATAGTTTTTTTCCCGGAGGCCTTTTAATAATAACAGAGCATGTCAGCAACCTCCCCATAGATAGTAAAAAAGATTTGCTATTACTCATACTCGTACGATCCACTTCCTATTTCCATCCATTTCCGTTTAAACAACAAATAAAATAGTAAAAAAAATATCCGCATCGCGATCCGAAGCCTAAATGGAAAAACAGACACTCCATTTAGTCATTTTTTGCTCTCATAATTCATTCTGCTCCTTGAATTTTGAGAAAATCTCTCTCAAAGTTTGAAACTCTGAATTTTTCTGCAAATTTTGGAGTAGTTTGATACCGGTAGGTGGGAAATTAGGGATATAGAAATGGTGAGCCCCAAATCTGGAGGTGTAGAAGGGGTGTCCTGCGATTTCTGCAGCGACCAGCCGGCGGTTCTCTACTGCCGGGCAGACTCCGCCAAGCTCTGTTTGTTCTGCGACCAACTCGTCCACTCCGCTAACTTGCTCTCCCGGAAGCACGAGCGCTCTCTGATCTGTGATAATTGCGCCTCGGAGGCCGTCTCAGTCCGCTGCTCCACCGACAACCTCGTTCTCTGCCAGGAGTGCGATTGGGACGCCCACGGTAGCTGCTCTGTCTCCGCGGCGCACGATCGCACCCGTCTCGAGGGATTCTCCGGCTGCCCCTCGGCGCTCGAGCTCGCCTCTCTTTTGGGTCTGGATCTCCAGGACAAGACTCTGCCGGCTCGACCCGACCTGCAGTCCCAGAACTGGGATATGGGTTTTCCGTCCATGGATTCGTCTTGGAACGGGTTTGGACTGCAGGACTTGATGGTGCCCAATCGCAACCAGAACTGCGTCGTTTACCCGACTGGTGAAATGAAGAGACAGAATAGTGGGGGCATAGGCGGGAAACAAAAGCACGGGATACAGAAGCAGCTGCTGGAGTTGTTTAAGAGAGACTTGGATGGTGGAGGTGGAGGTGGCAGTGGAAGCGGTGGTGCTGAGAATTTGGTGCCAGGTACGCCAGCAAGGAATGGTTGGCAGGAGGAGAATGGGAGTGAGAATATGGAAGGGCATGCTTCAATTGATGTGAGGAATGAGAATGGAGGTGTTGACGGGGTTGTAGCTCCAGCTGCTGCTCCGCAGCCAGTGTTGCAGCAGCAAACACCCTTTACGACTCTGCTCATGATGCCGGAAGAGAACCGTGACGGTGACATGTTGTGGGATAGCAATCCCCATGGACACAACACTCAGGTATCATCCTGAATTTGCTTTTAGTTTGTTTGATGTCAATTGAACTTAATTCCTGAATTGAGCTTTAGTCAAAACACATCGATAACGAATCTACATAATTAATCGAGATTTCAATCTTACAAGACAATGGAAGCAAGGTTTAACCGAGATTTCACCTGTGCATATTTAATCTGTGTTTGCGTTTCTCTTCTAGCTTATCGCACTCCTTCCTTTTATATTGAACAACTCTCACTCTTACTAGTTCCACTATCTGTCTACACCTAACTCTAGAACTTCATATAGTGGAATATGAGAGCAAAGAGCAAAGAAATTAGTTCCTTTCGTCGATGAGATTTCAGTTGTGAACTTGTTCCTCTTGTGGTTCCCAATTTGTTTTTGTTTACTTCCTCTGCAAGTTATCTTTTGGCTTTGATAGGACTGAATTCTTTTCCAGTATTAAGGGTCTTATATGCTATAGTATCTTGTCTTTAATTGTGAAGGCTTTGCATAACTAATGGATTAGCATTAATAGTAAGTTCCCCATTACAATAAGATATGTGTGCGACTATGATAGTCACGCTAACTTGCTACTGGCTCGCAGATATGGGATTTTAATTTAGGACGGTTGAGGGATCATGAAGAGTCAGGTCCACTGGAAGTCACATATGGTTCAAACGATTCAGGATTTATGATTAAGAATTTTAGCGAACTTGTGAAAGAAACATCATTGACTGATACAAAAATGTTCAGAGATATGTACCAGGTGAACTGCCCTATTGGACATGAGGACATAAAATTCAATGTAAGTCCTTTCTGTATTCATTTGTTTGTTCACTGAGGCATTGTAAATACATCAATACCATACTGTCCTCATACGGAACCTTTTGTCATGTTCAAGTATTTCGTACTCCAATCAATCTCGACAGCTTTCTATATGTAGTGGTTGTTGTTGGAAAATGTTATGAAATCAATACACTCTAGAACCCCCTGTATGTGATTTAAACCTCACTTTTGTTTTAGAGATGTATAAGTTCCATATGTGGTAATCCCTCTTGCTTTTTATGCAATCTAACTAGAAATTCAAAATCTTTATGTAGCAAGTAATGAACCAATGTTCTATTACTGAATGGCACAAAATGGTCAATACTGTAAACAAAAGTCTTTATGAGTGTTAAACTTTGCAAGTTGTCTTTTGATGATTGGAACTCGCATATTTTAGACATTGATATTGAAGAATTTATGCGTAACTTCTTGTATGTAAACTTTGGTTCTTTAATTGTGAGGGCTGCAGTTGAATTTTGACGGCCATCATCAGGGTCCAGCAACATCCGCAAGCAGCAACGTCCCTATTGGACAGCCATCATCAGGGTCGGTATTTGGCGAAGACAAATGTTCTGGTTCCTCTACCGACATCAATTTTATGGAACAATCATTTGTTATGAAGGGTGACAGTCTGAGAACAGTAGGAACAAAGACGGACATGGAGTTGCTTGCACAAAACAGAGGCAACGCCATGCTTCGTTACAAAGAGAAGAAGAAAACCCGAAGGTACATTTCCTTTTTATCTTCTTCTACTTAACCCTTCCCATCACTGTATAACAGGACTTGTGCCATTTTTGTGAACAGATATGAGAAGCACATAAGGTACGAGTCAAGGAAGGCAAGAGCTGATACTAGGAAGCGAGTCAAGGGTCGATTTGTGAAGGCTACTACCGAGGCTCCCGAGGCTCCCGATGGTTAGATCCATGTCGACTTAGGCTTCTCCTAGCTCTTTGTTTGTAAATATTTGTTACTTTCGTCGCAAGGCAAATGTATAATTATGCACTCGTTAACTCCATGAGATCAAATACTATGTGTTTGTTCTGTCTATTTGTCTGCGACGTGTATGCCTGCATATAAACAGCTCCGCTGCTCTCCCAGAACAAAGACAATAGGTGGAAAAGAATCAAAGCTATCCAATAAAACAGTACTTTCTACAAAATCAACACTTTGATTCTTGCCAAGGAATCGAAAGAGAAGACAACCCAAGTTGTCATTCTAAAGACAAAGAAACTTCCATTGAACTAGTAAACACCCTCGGAATTTTTACCATATCTTACACATTTTGGTCACAATTTTCTCTATTTTTTTTATTGGTTTACAGTTTATATCTACGGGGTGCCGGCTTCGACTCACAATGTATTATTTCAGAATTATTTGATATTTCGTTTTCTAAGACTTAAATAAAACGGGGACCTGAGGTTGAGGTGTTCAAAACATATTGTGGGTCGCCAGTTGGGGAAGTTAAAAAACATGGCGACTGTGTTATGTAAAGGATATCATCACCTTGCAATCTTGTTTTATGTACGTCTGTAACGTCTCTCCTCGTTTTCTATGAAAATGAGCATTTTTCATCAATAATCGGCTGCTCTCTTTTTTTTTTTTTTTTTTTTTTTTTGTGTTTGCTATATATGATTTGCAGTTACCACTAAATGAAAAAAAAATAAAAAAGAAAAATAAAAAAAAAAGAAAAGAGAAAAGAATACAAAATGCATAAATAATATATCTATGCATTTTAGTTGCAGTTTCTCTGATTCTTTTACTGGTTTATGGTCTTATACATCATTGTACATTAACTCATCAATAGGGATCTCGAGGTGATGGCAGTACCTCAAATTTATTATTCGATGCCAATTGAAAAAGTCGAAAGAAATAACGACATGTGATGTGCGATGTGTTCCCTAAACTTTTGAGAGATGACTGTGGACTTTTCCTCCCGTCAACCTTAATTCCTGATGCATTCCAGTGGTCGCCAATTTCATAATCCCAACAACACCGGTGTCCTTAAGGGATCCCCATCTATATATACTAAATTATCAATGTCAATGCTGGTTTATCTTACGTATGAAATCCCAGTTCCTCTATAAAAGGAACAATTCAAGCTCTACTTTGATTACCGCTTAGATTCTATCATTTTGTATAACTGATGTGTTTTCCAGGTTGGCTTGGTTTTCTACTTGCGGTTGCAGTAGCCATTGCATCAGTGGGTTGCAACTCGGAAGGTATGCTCTAATGTCTGGAAAATGAAGTTAGCCGACCCAAAAAATGTCCTCCAGGACTGGAATCCAACGTCGCCAAATCCATGCAGCTGGTACCGTGTTACAAGGGTGTAAGTGGTTTTATTGACATTGAACTCAACACCTTGCTATTGCTGCAAATTCCTTCCACTAATTAGCCTCCCTTGGAAGTTTTGGTAACAAGTAATCAAACAAATTACTACGTATCTTATTACTACGAAGTTATTTTTTATTGATCTTAGTTTAAATTCTATAGCTGAGTCAGTTTGATCTGCTCCTTACTCTTTTCTTCTTCTTTATTGGCATGTATTAATGGGACTACAATTACAAGAATAATACAATATCGTAAAGCTCGGAAATAAACGAAGATGGCGAGTTAGAATACCAACATGAAACTTGGGATTCCGAAAGCCCAATAAACTTAAGCCTATGTTATTTAGAAAGGTCTTATTGAACTAGGTTTGAGTTCAAATTAGTTTAGATCAGTCGTATTGGAAGAGGTTTGGATGTCCTAGTTTACATACGATTAAAATTGAAATTGAATCCTAAATTACTCATTGATATTAAAACTAGGAGACAAATGTTGGTTTCCTACAAGGATTCTAATGGAAGAATCATAGGAATTGTTTGTCTATATAAAGGTGGCATTTATTTATTATCCCACTCATTCTTGGACTAAAACTTATTGTTAGTTGATTGAAAAACTGATAGAGGGGAGAACGTCAGCTTTGGAAGATCATGGTTTCATAGCTTCTTCATCGGCTTCTAGGTCAGATTTTTAATCTTATATGTATCGTATGTGTAACCTTGATTATACATATCAGTAACTATATTGACAATAATATAATGGTCATTTTTCTGTTGCAGCTCCAAAATACATACATGTTTGACTATGTGAGTTTGAGTTGTGAATGCAGATCAATATAATTGTGATGGCTGGAACTGGTTGTGTTGTATAGTGTATTCTTAGTTTCTTTTATTATAAAAATAAAAAGAAAAGAAAATTCATTTTTCACTAAATGTGACATAAGATGTGAACTTGATGAATAATAAAAATCGACCTTAATCTGTTTTGCTTTGTTTTATTTTCATTCTGAAATGTGAACTAAAGAGACCCCATAGACAACTAGCAAAGGTGACTTTGGATGATCAAGCAAGCATTATAATCTAAAGCAAATAAAGTACAAAACTACAAATCAAATTTTGAGTAGGGAAGGTCAAAAGCAGCGGGAAACTGTTTGCCTTTTTCATTAGCATGTCACTCAGTCAAATATGATGCATTATTCAAAACTATTATAAAGATACTTTTTGTTGTTCTTCTTCCTTCTTTTCAATTTAACTAATCAATTGTATCATGCATCATGATCATGACCCTCCACCTCAATCTCAAAAATCAAATCCCTACTGCCAAACGCGTATCTTTACTTCTAGGATGATCCTCTCCGGATCTTCTTTGTTAGGATCTTGAGGATCCTCCAATCACATACGTTCATCGTACATCATACGGTTAGAAATCATTGTAAAGTTTTTTTATTTAAAATTGAATATAAACAATACCTAACAAACACTGACCACACGATATACGATGAACGAATATGATCGGAAGATCTGCGGGATGCTCACAAAAAGAAATTGGCAAGGATCCTCTCTCTCTTTACTTTTGAATCGCGTTGATAAATTACAGACTTATTTGAATGACTACTACTATTTGAATCTTATTTGCTGCTGATGAAAATTTTAATATGTGAATTTCACATATATTAAATTTATTATTTGAATTATATTTATAAATGTGATTCGCAAGATCAGTAAAACCAAATCCTATCTTAATTCATGAGTCTCGCAAAATCACCGGGGACAATGGGGGGAAACTTTGTGACAATTCAAAACTCGTGAGGTAGTGATTATACACTCAATTGTCCATATATATAGAAAGCTTTTTCCGTTTGAAGAAGATTAAGTGGATGGCTTTTTTATAGTTTGTTACTTTGTTCCACCTTTCTCCAATTCTATGATGAAGTGAAAAAATAAAGTGGGGAAGATTTGCGATTTAAGTGCTTTTCGGTTGGTCAAGTCACTTCTTTTAAGGAGAAGGAAGTGACCATGCATGAATCATGTCTAATGTCTATTATACAAGAAGGTCTTTGCCTTGTCCCACTCTCACCCACCCATCTCTATATTACTCTATGTGCATGTAATGAATGGAACCCTACTAAACACACATGCACATGTTGTCGTGGATCAACCAAAAGAAAAGTCAGGGACTCATCATGAAGATAGAATAAGACCGAAAGTTATAATATTCTCCGAAGTATAGTATCCATTGGAATTTTAAGCTGTTGGTGTTTTCGATTATTGAATCTTTGCTATAAAAAAAATCAATGTTTATGAGAATTTTGATATGTACTATACTCCAAATCATACTAAAAAGTTCTAAGAAAAGACTTCTTAATTTAAACTAGAAGATGGACCCCTATTAATATTATCACACTAGCCATTACATTAAAAGACGAGTTTCACATGCATGCCTACAACAATCACCACACCTTTGTAATAATTCTTAGATGCAGAGTGGACCAGATACTCCATATATAATTACTTACTCCAAAACAAATGACTGCCGATTGTGTATTTGTGATCACATAAATGAACCGAAAACTTGGATTGTAAGTATATATGGGTTCTTTCTCTAACAGTGAATATTGGCTCAAAGCTCAATCATCAATATTGTCAATATTGTTAGAATAATTAGCAATTAGGGTTTCTCTACGGTCGACCTGTTGTATAACCATCGTTGCAATTAGGGTTTCTCATTTTTTTGGGGTCACCAATTAGGGTTTCTATAGGGTCTTCCGTCTATGCATATTTATGTGTTATGTCGACTTTTGCAAGATGTAGTATTTTCATATGTTGATGTCTTGCATGTGGCCGATCATATCAATGGTTAGGATATCGCTTTTAATAATAATAAAAAAAATTATACTGATATCTTGTCAACATGCATTATGCAGTATTCTCCTTTCATTTCAGTTAATAGAATATATAAGAATCACAATTTACAATCAGTTTTCTTTGTTTTTTGAAAGATAAAAAACTTACACATAGAATACGTAGAGGATTCTATTTCCAAAATTATCAAAAAGTAACTTAAAAATTATTAATATGAGAAAAATTAGCAAATCAAATACAAGACTGACTATTGTTATGTGTCAAGAGCAAAAGAATCGGCGGTCATATTGGCTTCTCTAAATATGTGATTAATTGTGTAATGTGGAATTCGTTCCAATATATAAATGTCAAATATCCGTGATAATGAATGAAATCTGTCATAGTATGTATCTCTTTCTTGATTGCAATGAATCAAAATTTTGCAAATCAATTTTCATTGTACCTCTTTCTTTAAGTTGTTTACAGTCACATTATTCTTAACACCTTTTGCATACTTGAGAATCGAAACAGCTTCTTCTAAATTTGAAAATAAACCGAGGTCAAGAACTTTGCTTGGTGCAATTTGGTTGACTTTGGTAGTGCTAATGGAACTATGTTCCTTTAAAAGCAGGCCTCTCAATGCCGAATGTGGGTATAAAATATGTACTTATATTCATCCAAATCTGTACTATATATGCCTACTGTGTACAATAATAAATTAAGCATAGTCTCTGTATAGAGGTATTCCCGACCACCACAGATTTCCAAGTTGCATTATTCCCCAATGCTTATATGTATGCTCTTTATAATTGTCCCTATCTATGCTTTAACCTTGGGGAATAAAACAAAGACCAAAGCATCAGTTTCTAACAAGTCTCCTTCTGTTGCGGCATCAGTAATCTTACATGATATTGATACATCATCATCCTTCAATACTTACGCACTGCACCACTGTAGACATTTTTTTTAACTTTATGGGGACGTCCCTGCAGTTTTGTTGTGTGAGTCCGTCCCACAAGTGTTAAGTCTTGTGTTTGGTTCCGACAGAGGTTCAAAGATATGTCTGGATTCTCCCACCCATCTCTCTTTTCAAAGCTGCCATGCACGCAAACCTCTACCCTGTCCATTTTTATCGTCAGGTTTCACACATAAAAAAAAAAATAGAAAATTAAATTGAACACATTGGGAGGGAATGGTCCGAATGGAACAAAATCATTTCAGGACACTCCTTTTTTCTTATGCCACATTCGTTTTTTAGTGTTTTTTTATACTACTTTGGTTTATTCAATTCAAATGTTACAAATAAATAAAACATGTAGGAAAAATAGTTTGAAAAAATTAAATTAGATTTAACATACGTTTTTGGTTGTGCCACCACACTAAAGTCACCCATAAAATGAGGTACGTATCAAAACTCAGAATCCCTTACATCTGGATAAGTAGAACCCAAATTTTCTCTAAGTAACTATAAACAACTACCACTAGATCAATAGTCCCTTGTCATCTGTAGTATAAGCAATATTTTCAAAATTACATATATCACTTTTTTGTTCGAAGAAGCACTTGAATTAGAAAATTATGCGACTTACAACACGTGATTATAGAAAATTAGAAATTCGGGATCAATTTCGATTGCAAATTGTGGCAAATGGAATGAGACAAAAGGTTAGCTCCAAAACAAAACATAAAAGGAAAAATGAGATGGGCAGATTTGTCGTCTTGAGAAAAAGATAGGGGTATCTAATGAACAATACGAGCAAGAATATAAATACTAACCTTCATGCGAAGGTATTTTTTAAATCATTGTATGATATACGTGATTTGCACGTTTTAAATGTATTTATATACGTAAATTGATAAAAGGAAAGTCAAATATTTGAAGGAAATGAATAATTTTAGATCATGCTAAAAGAAACTCCTTATAAACCAATTAAAGCAGCTGAATCCACCTAATAAAATCGATCTCACTATTGAATTTATATTAAGAATAGGGAAAATAATATTTAATAAACAACTAATTGAATCACATTATTGCTAGCCTATGGTGAGGCTAAGTCCACCCCCTTCCCCTTACTGTAGATAATATCGTTTGTTTAAAAAAAAAATTCATTTGACAACTAATTTAATCACATTATTATTCGCGTGTGAAAGACCTTTATTATAACCGGCATTACACGCCTCTTAAGATATTTTGAAAGTGTTTAAAAATAGAGAAAATAATATTTAATAAACAACTGATTGAATCACATTATTATTAGTCTATTATGAGGTACTAATTATTTAAATAAAAAATTTTAAAAAAAAATGTACAAAAAAATTTATTTATTAAAAAAAATAGTGTTGAAATGATGAAAATACTCATGTCACATTTGATGCATTATTTTGGATTGCTTTTGAAGTTTTTTGTTTGAAGGACATTTTTATCCAATTCTTTTAAATGAAGCTTGTAACACTAAAAAAACACTGTTTATTGAGCCATTGGCTTTATATATAAAGATATAGAATAAAAAAGAGAAAACCATACAAAGTCCCACGCTACTAAAGCTTTGGTAATTACTTTTCCTTGCACAAAGAAGAGATATTTTTCAATCTGACTCAAGCACGGTACTAAACACCATATGTTATTATATAATTAGAGGAATATTTGAATTTTTTTTCTTCAATTGTATAATGATCTGTGCCGGAACATGAAATGGTACACCATATATTATTATACAATTGAAAAAATAAATTTTTTAATCATTAATCTAATTATATATAATAACATATAGCATACCGTCGGTATTTAAGACACATGAAAAATCTCACCTTCTTAACGGAAACTTTCTCCTTTTTATGGGCTCTATAAATTCCCCCACCAAATTTTGATTCCTTGCTTTGTGCTTTGGAGGAAGAAGTAAAAACTCACTCTCCCATAAATCAGAAATCTCTCTGAATCTTTTTAGGTCCAGTAAGCTCAGCTTTTAAGTTTCAACCCCAACTCTCAAATAGTAAGCTTCTCTGTTGCAAATGGCGATCTGGGTTTTGCTGCTTCATCTTGTTGCTGCTGCCCTTGTTCTACTGTCACCCGCAACTGCAAACCTAGAAGGTAAACATGCAAAACAAGTTTAACTGTTTAAGTTTATTAGTTAATCACTTTCTTAAACACATGTTTTTAGACTATATATTCAGTATATATATTATGTTAACTCCAATTAATTAATGTGTTAAAACCCTTGTAATGTTTGTAATGGAATAATCAGGAGATGCCTTGTATGCTTTGAGACAAGCTGTGAAGGATCCGAACAGTGTTCTGCAGAGCTGGGATCCGACCTTGGTTGATCCCTGCACTTGGTTTCATGTCACCTGCGACGGCGACAATCGGGTTACTCGACTGTAATTCATCTACTCCCTTTCTTCTATTTTATTTTTTCCAATTTTTTGTAAAATTTGATTCAAGTTTTTCTTTATTTTTACTTTTTGGTAATTATAGTTTTGGCTTAGATATGTTGTGTACTTTTATCTGCTTGTTAGATTCTCTAAGGATTTCTACTTGTTTTACATTAATGAGCTAGGTTGTTGCTTTTTTCATCTTTTTATTATTTATTTATTTATTTAAATTTTTTTTTTTAAATTATGTTGGTTTGAACGCAAATTATCATGAACCTATTAAGCTTAATTTCTTGGTTATTTAATTTTTTTGCTTGGGTTGCAATTTTTGTTTGTATTTTAAACTTAATCATGTATTTCTATACAGATGAAGTAATTAGTGCTTAAAATAATGTGTTGCAGAGACCTTGGAAATGCAAACCTGTCGGGCAATCTTGTACCCGAGTTGGGGAGGCTCGAGCGCCTTCAGTACCTGTGAGTCTCGCAATTTTATTCGATACTCGTTATTAGCGTTCGAAAAAAAATCGCCATGCATTCTTCCAAGTGTCGATAGTAGCTCCCTTTCGTTTTTCTTACTTTTCTTGTTTCTTTGGAAGTGAGTCGGTCTGGACTCTGTAGTGTGGACCTGGTGAAGGTTTTATTGATTCATAAAAAAACTTCAATCGATATGAGGTGGAATTTAAGAGATCCTCTCCGGATCTATTCCACCAAGATCTTCGGATCAAGTGATTCAAATTTTTAAAATTTGATCAAACGATTAAAAGCAGAGACCATTTTAAAAGTTATAATAATTTTAACCGTTGGATCAAATTTTAAAGACTCGAATCACTTGATCTGGGACATTGGTGGAAGAGATCAGGAAATAATCTCTTTCCGAATAAATTATCAATGTCACCAACCCCACCAGCCAGACAGTCCATCACCGTCGGATTATGGACCATCATCATGCACCATTAATTTTGGAATTTAATGATATATTTCTAGATTTTCCTGTATTTTGTGATCAGCGAGAGCATTTAGTTTTAGTGACTGATAGGAAGTATTGGTTGGTGTGTGTCTGTTGTATGTATTATAGGGAATTGTACATGAACAACTTGATGGGATCTATACCAAAACAACTTGGAGGATTGAAGAGCCTTGTGAGCTTGGATCTCTACCACAATAACTTCTCTGGGTCCATCCCACCCTCCCTATCCAACCTCTCCAATCTTAAATTCTTGTAAGCAATAATTTATCTGAGACAATGCACTGGTCAGTCGTCCATGCGCAAGTGTTCATTTATGTTATTTCAGCCATTGATCAACGGCTGGAATCTACCCACTCGTACATGGACGACTTTCTATATCAAAAGATACCCTTTGCTTAGTGGCTCATGTAAGTAAGTTGCATGCAGGAGACTGAATGGTAACAGATTGGCTGGAAGCATACCTAGAGAGCTTACCAAACTTCAAAGCCTCAAGATACTGTGAGTCATTTCTCCATGCATTCCCCACATTAACCTTTCATTACTTTCCTTCGAGAGAGGATCCTGGCCGGATCCTCTTTGTGAGGATTTCGAAGATTCTCAAATCACATCTCTTCATCGCAAATCGTGCGGTCAAAAATTATTGTAAATTTTTTATTTAAAATTAAATAAAAACAGTACTTGACGAAAACTAACCGCACGATACACGATGAACGAATATGATTAGAGGATCTCCGGATCCTCACAAAGAGGATCCCCGGATCCTCACAAAGAGGATCCCCGGATCCTCACAAAGAGGATCCCCGGATCCTCACAAAGAGGATCCGGCGAGGATCCTTTCTCCTTTCCTTCTCCTTCTAACCTCATTAGGGTTAACATTAAATTAAATGATTTGTGCAGTGATGTATCCAACAACGATTTGTGTGGTACTTTCCCAACCACAGGCTCCTTCTCCAATTTCTCTGAAGAAAGGTGACTAACACACAAACATAATTAATAACCTTTATTTTTCTTTGTTTGTTTGGACTTTGGAGGCTGGATTCTTAGTGGGTTTTGTGTCTTTACTGTTTGTTTGGGTGCAGTTTCAAGAATAACCCAAGATTGGAAGGGCCAGAACTAATGGGATTTGTGAGATATGATAGTACCAGAGGAAGCTGCAAATGATGTGTGCCGCCACCACTACTACTGCTACCCAAAAGGCAACAAAGGGTTGCCATTTAGCAATTGGGAATCTCCACTTGTATTTAGATAATCCGTTAATCTATGGGAAGGGTTTTTGTGTTTCACTAATCAATGTGATTACTACAACTTAATTACTACATCAAGAGAGTCTTCACACTAATTCAGCACAGAAATTCTCCATTTGAGCCTGGTTGCTTGTGGAAATGGTTCAATTTGAGCCTGGTTACTTCTGTCGATGGGTATCTTTTACCCGTCGAAAAATGAAAGTGTTAATCATGTTAGTCATGTCCGGAATTCTCACCCCTATTGTTAATCGTGTTAGTCTCGTCCGAAATTATCACCCCTATTTGTTGCCAAAATGCATGATCATTCTGAACCTACGATTATATAAAAGAATTCCCAATCTACGATTACATAAAAAAATGAGTAAACACTTGATTGCTGGGGATGAATTACAAAATTCCTCAGATATATTTACATCTGTGCAAATAGCTACTAAAACTGACAAATCAACAAATATCATCAATAAAGTTATATTTACATCCGTGCACCTCTAGATGTGGAAGAGAACGCAATCTTTTGAACCTCCCCACAACAGTTTGTTGCCTAGTTAGAAACAAATGTCGCCGCCGGTGAATTTAATCAGTCTCCGCCTGCATTCAACGAATATGTTTCGACTTAGAAACAAGTAATTCGGTGCCACAACAACAGTAATTGAAGAACAAGGTGCATGATAAATTGATAAATATTTAGTCCCAGAAGTTGCTTTTCAGTCATGAAGTGCATAATAGCGTTAGTCTAATAGAACACCACCTCAACGTTCATATTTGGCGGCATAAAAAAGAAAGGGTGTAAGAATGTTCAAATTACCTCTGAATTGAACAGCCCGCGTGACAATCTCAGAGCTGGGTGACAGTGGGTTAGCTGTGTTAGGTAAGGTTATTGGAGTCAAAGGAGGTGAATTGTCTGGCATTTCAGGAACGGGGGTAGGGGAAGCTTCCTGTGGTTCAGTTACATGGAACTCCCCTGCTGTATGATCCCTTGTAGGTATAGAGTAACTACGAGGAAGGAGCCGAGGAGGTTTTGGCAGAGGAGCTGCTTTTGGTGACACCACTGGTTTATTTGTTGTTGATTGCATTTGTCGTCTGGGCACCAAGGGAGCTGAATAACCAACTAAACCCACACGTCTTGAAGCCTTGGAGGCAACCGGTGGCCTAGGAAGCTCATGAAGTTCACTTATTTTAGGAGAGGACATAAAAGTAGGCGAAGTATTTGGAGACACTTTAGGTGAAGTTGACAGAGGTTGAGACCCTGGATTGGGCAAAATAGGTCCAGAAAACATTTGGTGCTGGAACGAGGGGGTAGGTTTGGAAGCCCATGGCTCACTTGTCAATGGACCTGAGAATGCTTGCCTTTTCATTTTTTTTAAGTCAGAAGCAACCAGTGGATCCTGCCCCGAAAACACAACCTGACCTGGGAGAGGAGGGGGTAATCGATAAGGTGCAATATTATTGTTGCTCTCTTTGAGTACCGACGGCACATTTATAAAATTGGTTCCAGCAACTTTCTTCTCTCCCGTCTTTTCATTCCCTGGTTTCAAGGGTGACGAATGCCACAAATTGTGTGTTCGCTCACTTAAAGTTGTCTGTACAGTGTGGGGCACTGGCATACCTGATCCAGTAGAAATTGGTTTCTTATCAATTGGTGTTGGTAGTACATATGAGTGGAACTTCTGTGAGAATGATGGCTGCCTGTGTCTCATTTTTTCAGCTCGATCTAAATTAGTTTCAGCAAAGAGCGGAGCTGATTGGCTGACTCCCCTACGCTTACATGAAAATGAATTCCTGCAGAGTCTGTCCTGGAAGTAGGCAAAACGATACAAGACATGTAAGCTACAACAAATTAGAAATGTGAAGCGTTTTCAAGATAAATAAATAAACAAAAAGTCATCCACATCGGAATTTAGCATAGTAAAAAGTTAAACAGTTTCTACAACTGCATAACAGAAGTTTGACTGTTGTGTATTTAGCATCTGATGGGCAGAGCTGAAAACATGCAAGAACCAAACCAGTCAACAACCGTAGGGGATTACAGTACAGCCTTAAGTTATATAACCAAGACACTGTTGATTAGATAAAAATACATGAACTTCTAAAACTAGTTATCCGCACAGAGATACCACTGCAGGAATTTACCTTCATGCAATCAATCAAAAGGATATGATAGATTAATTCCAATTATAGTCTTATTTTTTATGGGACCAACCCAATCCAACCATGCATTTTAAGTGCATTACAAAGTGGATGACACAAACCTGAAATATTTGCGAATAGATGAATTGATAACAGAGCAGATGTTTACCTTTAGAGCTTCTACATGTCCTACTTTGGGAAAGGTAATGTCCGCCTGATCCAACTGCATTACAGATACGTTTTATGTCAAAATAACATAATAATCATGACAAAATGTTTCAGCAACTTGAAAGTAAAACATGACAACAAGGTCACCACGTCCACAACAATAACTACCAAAGTGGTTCGGAATAAGATTTTTCTAGCTTACACCAATAGAAGCATTCGCCATGACAAAAGACCAAATAGAAAAATCAAACTCTGGTTATTCTTTATACTCTTTCCTTCAATATTCATCTGGTTAATACACCATTATTTGCACAACATATGTCCATGTCTTGCTTATGAGTTGTATGCATGTGCAGCTGGATTTACCAGCTCTATTTTTTATTCCATTTTAAATGCCTTTCAAGGGAACAAATGCAGTTTAGCATAAGTAAATTCCACTGGAGTAATACCTCCATTGAGTTTCTTGAAGTAGAAACATCTTGATCTTGGTCATGTTTTTCAAGGTCAAAGCTCAATTCTCCATCATCATTCACACCAAAGCTATCATTGTCATCACTCTCATCATCATCGTTGTCACCATCCCCTTCATCATCTAGCCCATGGAACTCGTAATCAATATGCTTCTTCTCAGTTACCAATTTCACATGTGGCTCTACTGACTCAACAGACCTAAGTGCTTTCTTGAAAAAGGACAACTGTTTCAAGAGGAAAACTAAAGGAGTAAGAGCACTTTAACTAAGATGAACAACAACAAAAATGGGAGGAAACAAAAAATAAAAACCTGAGCAGCATGATGGCGAGCTGCCTGCGTGAGAAGACTATGAGATTGTCCTTGCTTCAGAGATTTCAACCGGAAAACAAATAATGTTGCCTCCTCATCATATTCATCGCGAGCCAATTGTATTTGCTGCATAGAAAAGCTTTCTCCTTTCCCACCACCTCTTGACCTCCCTTTTTCTTTGTATCTCTTTATCATAAAATCATATACATCTCTGTAGATCATAAGCCATATGAGAACACATTCAACTAAAAACAGATTTGCAAATATTGTTTGGAATACCTTTTTTCATCACATTGTAGTTTCATCTCCTGCATCAACATCAAGGAACAAACATCATCTTAACATTATGTGAATAATATGTGCACCCAGAAGCAATAACCCGTGTAAAATTGTTAATTACATCATAGATTGGATACACTTGTACAGAATTTGTGCATAGAAATGCATATACAACACTTTGTATGAGCTTATTAAATGATTGAGCCCAAGAAAACACACCTCAACTGTTTGAAGTTCATTCAGAAGAGATTCTGATGGAACTGCAATTGTCTGGAATATATGAGAGCGCTGCAGTATGCACAACAATGAAAATTTTAGTAAAGCAAACTCAATGAAAGGTTTCTTAAATTTTTTTTTTTTTATTTTTTTTATACATAAAACGACAAAGCCTCACATAGCTATCAACAAGTTTATGGAGTTCATATTGCAGTTTCCCTAGCTTCAGTAGAACTGAACCTGCAAGAGAATTGACAAGTAAAAATGGGTTTGTTACTTTTCCTCAAATTTGATAGACCAGACAAACATTATAGGTGACCAGGATGCCAGAGGGGAGAAACAAAGTCCAACGGTTTGCTTACTACTTGAAGATAACTCAGAAATATCCGCATAAGGAACTTTTGATCTTACCACTTTCTTCATCATCATTTAGTGCAGTTTTCTGAAGAAGAAAAGAACCCATTTCTCGCAGCGACTCCGAAAACTCTATAAACAAATTGGAAATGTATAAGAATACTATTCATCAAATCAGCATTCTAATGATCAAATTTAGAAACCCAATTGGAGGAATGCAGAAACAATTATTATCAGCTAAAATTAATAAATGTTGTTTCATATAGAATACAGTTGATGTGAATTATAAAAGTGTACAAGTCATACAAATAAGTTAAGAAAAATGATAATTTTATACCAACAAAAAACAAACCAAAGAAAAAAACAGAAATGGAAATACCATAAGCGCTATTAGCTGTGGCGGCAGCTGCAGCAAGTAAGCTATCATAGCAGTCCCTCATATCGAACATATCCTGCAATCAAAAACCCAATTTTTAGATTAGGTCAACCCTCAGATCCACCACCAATTCTCAAACCTAACTAACCAACTCCGCCCTGCTTCCAAACCGTACAATTCCAAATTTGATGAAATTTGGGGGTTTACGCATCGAGCGTCGTAAAGTCGGAAGCTTTGGTTTTGGGTTGTCGTAAAATATCCGAGTAAGGAACGAGGAGGGGGACGGCAGCGTACCTTGGAAGCCTGGGCGAGCTCGTCCAAGTGCGGCAGCGGCCGGAGATCACTTCGGTCCTTGGCATCGTGCTTGTGAAGTGCGAAACCTCGCAGCTTTCTGAGAGAGGTTTTCATTTGCCCTTCCTCTTGAATTCACGGAATTGAAATTACCCCACAAGTCTTCCCAAAGCTCTGAGATTTTCCTGCAAATGCGCGAATTCAATTCAACAGCCGATGGGAAGAAGAAGAAGAAGAAGAAGAAGGAGTTTAATACGAATGAAGGCTAAAATGTTAATCTGGCAAATTAATAGTAAATTGGGAAATGTTTATTAAGTGCTTTATTACATCATCATCACGATTGTAATTGGGTTATGATTAATTAATTAATGTGAAAATTAGAATAATTTGTTGGTCAATTAAGGAAATTAGGACCAACGGAAAGATGAAGAAGAAGAAGAGAAGTTGGTCTATTTCTCTTGGGGTGGCGATAAATTAACTGCTAATCCGAAAATTATGCGAGGTTGACCGGCTTTCCGTTGACTCGTCTTCTTCTACGGAAGAATAATTAAACCGGTACGAATCCTACCGAGTCCGTGCGTCAGCATTTGCGTTCGCTTTCGCTTTCGCTTTCTTCGTTGTTGCTTCTTCCTTTTTCGTTTGTTGCTTCTTCTTTTTTTCGTTGAAAGATGATTTGCACTTTTGGGACTACTATACCATTCTACGATCATCATCAAATACCTATATGTATTTCAATTGTCACGCCAACGTTCAATTATTAATGCATGATATTATACGAACTTAACTTATGAATTGGACTAACCGTGAAACTGTCATTTAGTCTCAATTTATCTTTTCAAATTTTCGTTTTGTGTCATTTTATTTGTTATAACTATCATTTTTTAACTGACTTGGTCTTACTTCATCCCATTCCATTTAAGAAACCTCAAATTCAAGGGTGTTTTGGATATTTCACTTTTTACACACCTATTTACCTCTAACATGCCTACTAAAACAGTCTCAATTTCAATTTTGATAAGTCTAATTCAACCCATGAGTTTTGGGCTTTTTTTTGGATAAATTATTCAATTAATAGAAAAAATTTGGAAACAAAATCATTTTAAAACTATTAAGACATTTAAAATTATAGTGAAGAAAATAAATGATTACAGTGCTTTTAAGAAACACTAAAATGACAACCATTTAATCGAACATTGATATTGTTTTTTACTTGGGTGATTTTTTGCAAAGATGATTATTTAGGAAAGACTTAAAAATAAAAGGTTCATATCGTTGAAATTCAAGTGGACCCGACAAAGTCTCCATTTTTTAGAAAATAGGAATCACTCACCTCAAGCAACCTGGTCTAAGTAATAATATTATTATGTTATTAGTATTATAGTATAGTAGTATGAGATCTGATTTTCACATAACCAATTTAGCCCCAATTCCAACAAAATTAACTTTTAAATTTTATTTCACTTGATTGTAATTGATTCTTATTCAATCCGCATAAACAAAATTAGGGACGAAGCAAAATAAGGTGTATAGCCCAAGGGTGTCCTAAAGTGGCGAAAATATTCAATCAACAATGTATAGCTCAAAATAAAACTATTCTTTATTTATGGTCATCATATAAAATGAATCAAATGAAAACAACAAACATATTAAAGGAGTGTGTTGAATAGAAAAATGATGTATTTTTATCATTTTCTTAGCTAGTAGTATCTATCTCCATTTATAGGTGAGAAATTTCATATTTGACCCACATTGATGGCAAATTCGATAACTAATTATTATTACTGACTAATTATGTGACTTAAACTTAAAAGCATCAACCCATAACATAGATTATCGTTGTACTAAAAATATTATTATTTAATACATAAATACAAATGTTAGACGACATGGGAATAAAACCTTCTCGATTTGAAACCAAGGATATATATATATATATATATATATATATATATATATATATATTGGGAGTTGCCAAGAAGAACATCAAATTTATTTGTACTATCTTTTGCGTGGAACACCTGTTGAGGGTAAAATTGCGTGCGCGTTGAAAAAAATAGCGGCGTCAAAGGTGGTGAGGGTGAGCCCGTGAGCGAGTTGAGTACCAAAAGCCAAAGAGAAAGGAATCGGTGGTGGAATTTGGGAAATGCAAAGACCTTTTTTGGGTCAAATATATATGCGCGTTTCTTAAGGGGCAAGTCTCAAGTCTCTCTATTATCTCATCATTCCATGCATGCTTTTGACAACGTGCTGTGGTATTGTGGATGCCATGCACCTTCATAATAAACAACAAAATTAATCATTTTGTGTTTTGCTTTTGGTTATGTAGTGTCAGGGAGATAAATCACCTACATATAGCCAGTGGCGAATCCAAGATTTGAATATCAGGGATCTCAATGTTAAAGATCTCAGTTTTTTAAAAGAAACAGAGCGCAAAGTGCGTAAAAAAATTTTAGTTTATTCACTAAGACATTTCGTTGAACACTTGATGGGCTTGTTTCCATCAACCGAACTATTTTGCGCACATGTCAACAGATATCGACATATACCGAAGCAATTTGAGGAGTGTTCTCGATGCAACCTGCCGAGTGATGTCGAGATATGTCTAGATGGTGAGCACAAAAAGAACCTATACCAAACATTAGAAGGGTTCTCGGAAGACCTTCACATATATATTTTCCGAATCCTGAGTGGTCATGTGACCACCTTTGTCCCATTGCACATCCCCCACTGCATATAAGTTCATAACTACATACATGCGAAAATCATAATTTTTTTCTTCATTTATAAATGGCAGGTCTCAAGTCCGACTATCATGAATAACAAGTTCTTATCTACTTTTAGTTACAGCTCAAATCCTCACATCGTTGTCATTCTATCAAAATTCACTAGTTGGTGTGTGCTTACTAGGCTACATCTCCCCTTCGACGAAAATCATCTACATACCACTATGATTGATCGTTTTCCACACTGTTTTGAATGTAATTCTGGGTCCAATTTACAAATTATCATCACACGCTTTATCGACAAACGATAACTACCCTTAACGAAATTCATTTGCTCGATGCAGTCTTGCAAATCAGCTGGAAATGATGCTATTAGGTTCAGAAAGTCATCGTCGAAAATTCACATTCGAATATATTTAATCACATTCGTATTAATTTAACGACGTATAAAAGTACAGTATTGGTATAAACAACGTATATAAGTAAATAAACATATATTATATGATAATATTTGATTAATAAAGAGTTGATTGGAACTTATTGCGGCATGTAACTATCATGTTACGTGCATGCAGGTTTATATATGTGGAGGAGGAGTTGGTCATCCAGCCAGTCCACCGCCGCCGCCGTCAGCTGTTCCACCATCCCAAGACCTCAAAAACATAGTTAGATTTTGGGAATACACGCGCTTTTTTGAGTCTCACACACATATAAGGTTAGGATTTGGAGACACACAGTTTGACACATGTTTTTTGTGGGGTTCATTTTGTTGTGTATTTCAACAATCTAAAGCATATATCTTTATATGTTACCTCAAAGAGTATGTCCAACAAAAATCAATCAATCTGAAGCCAAATATGATCGTTTGATTAAATTTAGTGTTTTTTTTTTTAGAACCATATTCGTCTATTTTCTTCACTACCAATGAATGTCTTAATGGTTTTGGATTTGTTTAATTTTTTTCAAGGATGATCTACGAATAATGTACTCAAATATAAACAGTTCAGATCGTTGAAATATATTACAAAATTAGTGTCAAAATGCCTGTTAAAAGCATTTCAATATATAAACTATAAATAGGAGTGGGTTACATCACCACCCTCTTTAATTAAACACATACATTTCTATTTAATTCAGTGGGATATTATTGTACTGTAATTTAATTTGGACCCACCACGGTACCAGTACCATAACACCCACCAATATCAACATATATAAATAAACAAATGAAATTGTTTTGAATTTGGGAATTGAGAGAGATTTGCAACAATACGGAGCATTCACAAATTGGTCAAATTACGAAACCGATCTAACAATCAAATTCAGTACAAACAAAAGGACAGTTACGTGATTTGCAACAATACCGACATCTTTGTTTTCAAATGTGATTCGATGCATCATAAAAAGCTAAAATATTGGTGAGATGCGCGTCCTTCAATTAAAAAAGGGGGAAGGGGAATGCCGTGCACATAGTTGCTGCTACTTCTATAGCCATTGGCATCGTGTTTCTTAACATTTTTTATCTGCTCAACAAAAACAAAGAGAAGGCACAAAGCTTGGTGGGCAAAACTAAATCGTACCAACTGCACCATTAATTTCAAAATTCAAATATTTCCTTCTCCTTCCTAACATTTTATATTCATGATTCGTTTCGGTTCCAAAATCATAAACCTCTGCAGTGTACGTCGATCAGGCATAATTAACTGAAATACACCAACTGGGACAAAAGCCACTGGAAGGGAAACACTGAAGCAGCGGACATTGACGTTTGCCGGAACAAAATGGTGTGGTTCAGAAATTCAAGTACATGAAAGCCAGAAAATGGCTTCCAAAACACAATCGGTTTAATGTGGATAGCCACACATATAAACAAAACAGTCAAAAAAATATTCTCGCCCTTGTCAATGTTCTCCCAAGTTATTTGACAAGCAGTTCTTCCCCGCACGGGATGCTCTTCTACTGGTTATTTGACAAGCAGTTCCTCCCCACAGAGGATGAAGAGAGAAATAATGTACAGTCTCTAAACTTCCTGAAAGAAAGCATAAACAAAAAAAATCACACATAAGAAACTGGCATAAACTCAAAAAGCCAAAAAATTCTATGAATCCCAGCATAACCTAAAACTTAAAGTGAAGAACGGCGGTAGACATGTAGCACCAAATGATTCTATGAACCATAAAATAACTTGTAACTAACCTCGATCTGGAGAAATTTCTGCATTGAAGCAGTAAAATTAAGCACTTGCAGCCAATGAGGAAGCTCTGTAGCATGCTCTCTTTGCTGCACGAACAATATCTTCGACCTGTAAAAACAGATAACCAAGAAGTAAGTGGCACAGCCTATAACCAAGTCAATGGGAAGAAACCAGCAACTGAATGACTGTTGCACCTACTGACCAACTACAACGCAGTACCCTATTTCATTGGAGAACTACATGAATACGCCATACACTTATAATGGATACAAACCATAACAATCTGAAAGGGAAACTAACCTGAGGAACAGCCAGTCGCTCCAAATTGGCTGCATAAGGCATGGGAACATCAGCCCCAGCAATTCTCTCAACCGGTGCATCAAGATAACCAAAGCTATCCTCAACAACAGATGCACTGTTAAGAAGTAAACAGTGTTAGCATACACGGTGTATAAAAATCGCTCAGCAGGGTAACATTTAATAGTAAATGGACGGACCAGATTTCAGCACCAACACCATGCTGAGGAAACCCTTCTTCAACTGTCACCAGTCTGTTGGTTTTCCTGACTGAATCATTGATAGTTTTCCTGTCGAGAGGACGAATTGACCGCAAATTTATGACCTACAATAACACAAACGGTCAATACCGTCTCTATTACTAAAGTACCATCAAAATTGTGCTGTTGCACAAATTTACCTCAGCACTGATTCCTTCCTTAGCGAGTATCTCAGCAGCCTGAATACCAAACAACAGAATTAATCCATTATTGTAAGGGAGGGATAGACACTCTGACCGAAATCCAATGACTATAAATAAGAATTTTGTAAAAGTGGCTAGAAACAACACACTTATAACATCCCTCTAAGGCCTTTTGTTTTTGGTCTGTAAAATAAAAGGAAAGTGAGGGATTACAGACGCTCCCCATTATTCATGAATTAATGACCATTTTTTTAAAGAGATGAGAAATAGGCAGTCAAAAGACTAAGCAACGATGAACAAATCTAAGCAACAAACCCAGCAACTTGAACAACACAAAAACAAAGATTTCAACAACCACAATTAACTTAAATAATCAAGTGACCCAGTACAACTGCGTATGGATAGAGTAGCTACAGCTTTGGTTAGGAAACAAGTATCATCTACAGAGGCCCAAGCCTAAGATCATTCAGCCAACTCTAAAGCTAAAGCCTTTTGGATCAAGGTTGAAGGTGTGGGTAGTTGCTGAGAGTCAAAATCAAGGTTTATTAGTTTGGTCAAGTATTATCAAGTGTCTAGTTAATTGGGTCTTAGGCAAATGCAATGCCTTCAAAATTTTCTAGGAGTCTTCCTATTATTAGAGTCGTCTAGGATTTTGAAGAGTCTTTTCATATTTCTAGAAGTTATTAAGTGTTATGATTGAAGCCTAGAAATAAACCTACCTGCTGTAGCCCATAAATCGGTCCGGATTGAATGAAAATTTGAGTGTATCTTGGTACCTTGTTATCTCCTCTATCTTCTTCCAAATTCTTCTCCTCTTCCCTGTTTCTCTAAAGATTACAGCAACCCTAACCTGCTTTGTTCTCTAAATATCCTATTTCTTCAAATTTCTATCATTATCAGCCCACTATACGAAAACCCTGATCACCCACCCCTAGTCTGTTCCCCATCACATATTCACAACAGCAGAAAGGTCTTTATTGTCAAAGCTACGTTCAATTTTCCAGGCAACTTCCATTTCAAATTTTCTGTCATTTTATCAAGTACCAATGAGCATGCATATGTCAATCCAGCTCTAACTTAATATCAAATTACGTCCTATTGCATACAACATCCTGGCAAAGAGGGAGTTATAGTAAACAAACCTGTAGAGAATAGCCAACCATTTTTGAGAAAGCTGTAATAGTGACATCCTTTCCTTCTCTCTCAATCTGCGTTTAATTATATAATAATGAGAAGGCAATCATCTATGGTAGAGAACATAAAAGGTTGGAAATCTGAGTGGAATCAACAATCATTTTCTGATAGCATTCCATTAGCTGATAATCACCTTAGCTTTTCCAATTGGGAGGCAAAAACTCGAATCAAGAACTTCAGCTGAAATGGGAAATGACTCACCATATCTGAAACAGAAAATTGAATCAAGACCTTAACGTTTCACTTGATAACAAACACAAACATCACAATATCCTTGTGGTGGATTACTTACAATATCTCATTTTCAAGGAAAACAACAGGATCAGGGTCCCTGATGGCAGCTTTTAAGAGTCCACGAGCATCTTCAGACGAATAAGGAGTCAAAACTTTCAACCCAGGGCAGGTTGCATACCATGCTGCATAACACTAGACCGACAAGCATATCATAGAATTGTCAAAATTCATTCGCTATTCACTTAGAAATGAAGGCTAAATACGCTGTGGATGTGGGTAAATGATAGATCAGTAACAAACAAAAGATAACATATGAAAGATGGCAATGTAACAAAGTATTAAATAGACTCTAAAGAAAGGGCGTGAGGAACAATACTTGAGAATGCTGGGCACCAACACCAGCAGCAGCACCGTTTGGTCCTCTGAAAACAATGGGCACATTTATTTGGCCAGCAGACATATAATTTGATTTTGCAGCAGAATTGATGATGTGGTCAATTGCCTGCCATAAACACCAGAACAGAGTCCTTTTAAAGAAAAATAAATTCGACCAACTGGTCTAGACAGATGATAAGAATCTTTGGTTAGCATTTGGATGGAACTTTCAGAGAATCCCAAAGAATCTTCAGTGCCAAGACATCAAACACTGACTATAACATTAAAACTAGAGTATAAAAATTTTCCAAAGATTATAACCAAAAAAAATCTCAAACCTGCATTGAGAAGTTAAAGGTCATAAACTCTATAACAGGTCTCAAACCATAGTAAGCAGCACCAACTCCAATCCCTGTAAACCCAGCCTGCAAAAGGTAAAAAAAGAAATGAGATTAGCAACTACTATCAACTACTAACACTAATGTACACAAACGAACCAGCCCAACAAAGCCTCAAGGCCCTCAACCTTAGAAGCCATGTAGATAAAAGGGAAGAACATTCATGATTTTACTCAAGCACAGAAGTAATAAAAGAGAATTAGCACAGCACTATAAGTAATATGACTAACCTCGGTGATTGGGGTATCACGAACCCTGTCAGGGCCATACTTGTCCAGAAGTCCTTTGGTTATCTACATGCAATGGAGGACAAAAGGAAACTGTTAGACACATGTATGCACACATGAGTTCTTATGAAGATAACACAACAAATAAATAAATGCATTTCTTCAGTAAACAATTCTAACCTTGTAAGCACCTTGATATTCCCCAACCTGCATAACAGAAAGAGCAACCATCAAGGTTATCAAAAATAAATTCTGTTGGTTTCTCAAATCACAAAAAATACAACCTAAACCTTAAACCCTATCCATCCATCCTCACCTCTTCACCCATCAAAAACACTTTTGGGTCCGCGGACATTTCCTCATCGAGCGCAGAGTTTAGAGCATCCCTCACTGTCATCTGTGTGCATAATTTTCATTTAAAAAAATATATTAAATGCCTACGAAAATATAAGCTTCTTTACAGCAACATATAATTAGGGAAAAAAATAGTGAAACTTGAGACTTTAGCATGATTGCAGCAAACATGGGCAGAAAACCAATCCTCCAAAAACTGGGAGTTTAATAATACAGGTTTTTCTCAAGTATATGAACAATAAGAACAAGTGAAAATCAAGAACTAACATTACCTCTTTCGCCGAAGATGCGAAACCCCTCATTGCCGACGTGGCAGGGCAGATCCTCTGCCCCAAAATCTGAACCATCACGAAGATTAGGCAGTAAATCACATAATAATAAATTAAACAAGTGTTTTATATAATTAAAGTTCATAAATTGCAGAAGTACAGGGTGTACCATAGCTGACGGGCTTCCAGCTCCCACTTTTTGCCTTAAAATTCCCAACATCTTTGATTCTTTCACACAAAAGTACACTGAACGCCTAAAAAAAAAAAAAAAAAAAAAAAAATCAGGAAAAAACAAGATTTAAGAACTGAACATTTCAGTGAAAGCATTGAGAGAGATGAGGAGGAATAACAAATGATTTACTGGAATTATGGAAATAAAAAATCAGATCAAAATTCGGACAGAAATAAATATTAGGGATTTGGGAGGAAGGCGAACCTGTTTGGCGGATTGGAGCGGGGATCGGATCGAAGTTGCGATGTGTAAAAAATGAGCGTTGAGGGAGCGCAGCAGCAGTCAAAACTTCCTTTCAATTGCTTCATAGTATTCAATATTTTCGACTTTTTATTTCACTGATTTTTGTTTTTTTTATTCGGAAATTCCGCCAAGTACTGGAGAAATTTTTCCAAGTGCCGGCAACACCATGACACATGGTGTTCCCTCACACATTAGCATTTAGTTTTATTTATTTATTGAAATATAAAATTGAAGGATATCCAAGATATCAAATCCTAATGGGTGAGGGAACACCATGTGTCATGGTGTTCCCGGCACTTGGAAAAATTTCTCCAAGTACCGCAGGTTTGGTAAAAAAAAAAAATTATTATGACAGGGCCAACCAGCCACAAATTAAAAAATTAAAAAAAAAACTAATGAAAAGAATTTGAAAATTTTGAGTTATAACGATAAGGACAAAATAAAAGATAAAGTAAATAGTATCAGGTTTGATTTTTTAATTTAAAAATATAATTTTTCGTTAAAATGAACAGTGCTGTGAACTTTTCGTTAAAACGTTTAAAATTAATTAACACAATTTATCTTGATTTTCCTTGCTGGCATCAAAATTAATTACAAAAGGTAAAGGCGTAATTGTGTAGGAATATAGGGTTATAAATGAACGACAATCTTGGTTGGCGGTTTGAAACCGGACACGTGGAGGCGCAAACAGCCGTGAAAAGCATAGGGAGTGCTTTCAAATTGATTGTTAATGTCAGCTAGCAGTAGTACACATGCCAACAAGATCTTTTTCGGATTCTTTTTGTGAGAATTTTGAGAATTTGTGAATTTGTATATATTTATCGTATATTATACAGTTATTTTTTATCTAATATTATTTATATTTAATTTTAAATAAAAATATTTAAAATATTTTTTAACTATACAATATAAGATAAAAAAACATAATTTATGAATTTCTAAGATTTCCATAAAAAGAATCTGACAAAGATTCGAATTTGTACACATGCATGTTGTACATCTGTACACATGCATGTTGTACATCTGTACACATGCCGTGCAAGTGCACAATTCAAATTTCTCAAAAATTAATATAAAATGGTTGTTAAAATTGTCTCGAATTCGTACACATGCATGTTGTACATCTGTACACATGCCGTGCAAGTGCACAATTCAAAATTCTCAAAAATTAATATAAAATGGTTGTTAAAATTGTTGGTGACGCGATCTTGAAATAGGAATCTCTTTCTTTTTATTTCCTTTCCTTTTTTCATATTTGAACGGTCATGGTTAAGCTACGTCAATATCTTATATTAATTTTCTATAAAAAGAGAAAAACAAAATAGAGAATGTGAGAGGAGGGGATGGAAGAGAATGGAAAGATGAAGGGAGAGAATCCTAGTTCCATGACCTTTCAATTTTCGTTGCTAGTTCATATCTTTAGCCATTATTTTTAGAGTAAATTGTAACAATTGTCCTTTAACTTTTATCAAATTGGAGTTATGGTCCCTCAACTAAAAATTCATTATCTTTAGTCCATCAACTCATCAAAATGTGTAGCTATGATCATTTTTATCAACTTGGTCGAAATTTTGTCAAAATAAGTTATGTTGGAATGACCATTGCTACAATTGGATCTCTCAACTCATCAAAACGTGTAGCTAAGACCTTTTTCTTCAACTTTGTTAGAATTTTGTTAAAATGAGTTATGTTGGAATGATCATTGCTACAGTTGGGTTAAAACTTGAGAGATCATTGCTACAATTGGGTTAAAGCTCGAGAGACCGTTGCTACAATTGGGTTAAAGCTTGAGAGACCGTTACTCCAATTGGGTTAAAGTTAAGGGATCATTTCTCTAGTTAGATTAAAGTTGAGAGACCAATGGTAATGGATTTTTAGTTGAGGGACCACAGCTGCACGTTTTGATGAGTTGAGGGACTAATGGTAATGGATTTTTAGTCAAGAGATCATTGCTCCAATTGAGTTAAAGTTAAGGGATCATTACTACAATTTACTCTTATTTCTAAGTAACTATTTCGTCGGTAAAAGTTTATTTTATATAGAAGAAAAACTTAGAAGAGAAAGTTGGGCGATGGATAACTTGGATGGAAGGCTTTGCAAAATATATATATATATATATATATATATATTCCGTGTTTTAATTTATTATAGTGTTCATAACTTTTATATTGATTATTTTTCTTTAGTTTTAGTGACAAGATTAATTTGGTATATTCATGCTCTTTTAATTAACAAAAACATATTTTTGTTAAAAGGTAGTATAGATTAACAACTTCGGACACCTCCCTAATAGATTGGACGTCACTTGGGTAATGACACTGCGTGGACATCAATATCTTGTCTGGGTAATGACACTGCGTGGACATCAATATCTTGTCGCTTGGTTGAGGGAAGGTAACGCATTTTATATGTGTACATCATATCTCTTCTAGCAAGACGCATTTTGGATATAAGACCGAAGACCAAAACTTTGTGAGCTTACCCCGGAGCTAAAAATATCTTGATGGAGAATGAGTTGTGACTAGTTAAATATATGAGACTTACTTGTATTAAATAGGTCATTAACAATACGATTAATAAACGCAGTTCAAGTAGCAACGTTCAAATAAATATAATGTACATATTCATTTAGTTTGAATTTCTCCTTTTTCTTAACAAACGATATTATATAAACTAAGTGGATGAGGTGGTTTTAGCTTCACAATGGGTTATCACTAATGTGTTCAAATTTGTCTTTGTCAATAATCGAGCATAAACATTTTACTTATAAGCGAAAATGAATACAACTAGACTATAATCCTAATCATCTCCAACAATGACCTAAAACCTAAAATTTCCCCTCCCCCCCCCCCCCAAAAAATATACTCCAACCCATGACCTAAAATTAACCTAAAACCTAAAACTCATTTGAGGGTCAAATACCAGCCCAGATTTAAGCCACAAACCAAAATGGGCCCCACCAACTGAGATTGAAACTGGGGCTGTGAAGCCCAGTTTCCACTTCCGGACGCGCGCACGCGCTGCACGCGCGATGACAATCTGCCAAACAACAACCCCACGTGGGGTTGTTCCCTCAGGTTTCAAAGGTAAAAGCAGCCTAACGGCTACTTTTTGTAATCCAATGGTGATGTTAAATGGGCCGTTGGTTAATCCAACGGTCCAGGTTCAAATTTTTTTTTTTTTTAGTTTTATATTTATGTATTTATTGAATCCAACGGCTTAGATCAAATATAATTAAATATAACGGTAAAAAAAAAGATCTAACGGTCCAAATTTAAATCCAACGGCTAGAATAATTTTAAAAAATTATTTAACTTAAAATTCAACCAAAAACTCTACAAATACCTATGTATTTGTTCAAACATCCACACAAAACTCACTTTTCTCCTACAATTCTTCCAATTTTTCTTTATACCATTTATTCTCATTTCCAGAATTTTCAAGATGGCAAAAGAGCATGTTAGAGGTCGTAATTGGACCTTTGACGAAGATATTGCTTTATGTTTGGCATGGATTTCGATTAGCGAAGATGGTGCCGTCGGCACCAATCAAAATAGAAAGGTTTAATGGGGTAAAATCGTTGATAAGTTCCATGAAAACTCCAACGCCGGTCGAAGGGAAGTTGGTGGTGTTTATGATCGATGGAAGATTATCAACAAAGCGTGCACTTTGTGGAAAGGAAGCTTGGAGAGAGCCATGGTTGACATGGCTAGTGGAAGGGGCACCTCAGAAATTGTGAGTTTATCTGTTGATATTTTATTTGTCATGCTCATAATAGTATTTTGCAATTAATTGTTTTTATATATTTGTTGCATAGGGTGACAAAGCAATGGCAATTTACAAGACAAGAACTACACCAAAAAATCAAGCTTTGAAATTGCATCATGCTTGGAACATCCTCAAGGATTGTCCGAGGTGGGGAACCGATGCGAACCAACAATGTGGAAGATTATTTCATAATGAAGCCCCACCCCCAAATGATGTGAAGGTGTGAATTTTGCCGACAATGAATGTGTCGAACAAATGACCCCAACTTCTTCTTTTGCAAGGCCCCCGGGTAGAGATAAGCAAAAGGAAGCAAAGAGAAAAGGGAAGTTCCAAGATCCGACACGTGCACAATTTGCTAACGAAATGACAATAATGAACGAAATCTAGTCCCGTCGGCAAGAAGAATCGGCCCAAATGCTTTTGGCCATGAAGGAAGAAGGGGATAGGGAGCAAGAAAGGTACGAAACTAATTTGATAATGGAGGACCTCGACAAATACACTCCAGAGAGGAAGAGATACTTACGTGGTAAGCAAAAGGAAATTTTACGAAGGAATGCCACAAGGAGTATATTTCAAGATGATGATTCATCTCAAGACTATAACCTAAGTCCATCACCAAGTCAAAATGGTGAATATCATTATTAAGTTTATGTAGTCTATGAGTTTTCGATTGTATTAAGTTTATGTAGTTTATTAATTTTTTTTTTTTTTAAGTTTATGTGGTTTATTAATTGTCTTTTTTATTTTTTAAATTTATGTGGTTTATTAAATGTCGTTGGTATTAAGTTTATGTGGTTTATCTTGATTTTCATGTATTGATTTAGTGATTTTTCAAAATTTATCGGAATTTAAATATTTTTAGGTTAAAATGTTCATAAAATTAATTTAGGATAGTCTACATAAATTTTTTTTTTTTTAAAGTTAATTTTAAAAAAAATAGCCTTAATTCATTATTTGATAATCTGGGGCTAAAATTTTAAGCCAGAAGGGTTGGAGTAGAAAAGCTGTTTCTGGGCTAAAACCTAAATTTTCTGGGCTAAATATTTTTAGGTTTTAGGTCATCATTGGAGATGGTCTAAGTGACCTAAATTTCTACTCGAAGGAAATCTCTTGTTGACCGTACAATGTTGATTGAAAACTGTACACTGTTTCCTAAAAAAAGAACGGAACTTTAACGAAAAGCTTTCGGTACTGTTCACTTTAACGAAAAACCATATTTTTACACTAAAAAGTCAATTATGATACTATTCACTTTACCCTCTATTTTGTTCTTATCGTTAAAACTCAAAGTTTTCAAGCTCTTTTTATTAGTTTTACTAGCAGAGATCACATACTTTGTGTGTGTGAACAATTTTTCTTAATAAGTGCATATTTTTTCTTAATATTGCATAATTATTGTTTTGTCATAGAAAAATAGGTATATGATTGTTATTTTCTCACAAAATGAGGGTAAAATAGGAAAAATAGGGATATGAATGTCATTTTGTCAAACGGTACAAAATTAAAGCCTTTTCAACTGCCCACCTCCTCTCACTTTCTCCTCAAGCGCAACCATTTCAGTTCATTCAAACTATTCAAAAAACATCATGGTTTCATTTACATATATGGAAAAATGATAGTGAGACAATTTCTCTTAATAAGTACGTATGTTTTATTTTATGTAAATATTTTGAAACAAAATTACTATTTTGCCATCCTTATGTAAATATTGTGTATCAAAAATAAGGGCAAAATAGGAAAAAAAAGAAAAAGTTCAAAAGATACAAAATTACTATTTTACCCTCTGCATGTCAACATTATGTATAAAAAATGAGAACAAAATAGGAAAAATGGATAAAAAGTTGACGATGCATCTTCTCTTAATAGAATAGAATAGAATAGATTAATATTTGCAATAATAGGGGCATGGGGTAGGCTGAGTTCTTCTGCTAAAGGAAAATGAAGCAAGGTCGGTAGGGACTGTAGGGTGGTGACAACGTGGATTCAACTACCAAGGGAAGCAACTGTTTTATTAATAATAATTGTAAATAAATAAGAAAAATTTAGCCAAACTGATATATGGAGTTAGTATAATTTCTCATTTTAGTTGTTAAGATTTAAATTGATTGAAGTGGTCCCTAAATTTGTCAACCGTAAATCATTTTGGTCATTAAGTGAAAATCTCTGTTAAATAAGGACCAAAATGACAAAAATGTCCTCAAATTTTGTCAAACGATTTTGTTCTATTGTTTATTAAATTGAGAGTATTTTTGTCATTTTAGTCTTTATTAAATAAATTTTTTTTACGGAATAGCAAAAATGATTGATGATGAACAAACTTAGGAACCGCTTTTATTTCAAATTTCATAAACCAAAGTGATAAACTATGTCATTTTCAGAGACCATTTTAGCGAAAATGTCAAAAAAAAAAAAGGAATCAAAGAGTTGTTTTGTGGCCATCCAAAGTGGAGCGAATATTTGTCTTCTAACCCTAACTTCACCTAACTGCGGTTTGTTTGGCTCTAAATAAACGATGGATCAGAAGTCCAAGTTTGACATATGAGGAAGGTATGTTGATAAAATTGTGGTCCCTTTAAAATTCACAGCCAATGGTATTTATATAACAATACTTGTTGGCTAGATGTATATGAGGCATGCTAGATCCTAGTAAAAAAAAATTTAAATGAAGACACATTTGGGTCTAAAAATTTCTTCGCGTAAATTGGTCGACCTACACCGCAAGGACAAGAACTCTTGAAGATATGAATTCCAAACTCCGAATTTGGAAGAAAAATGTTTTTCATTTTGGTACATGAGACACACTAGATCCCAAGATTAAAACAAAACATAAATGAATTTAGGTTTGGGAACCAACACAATATCTTTTTGCATCAATTGATCCCCGCCACAAGAATGGCTCTCAAAGGGCGAAGCCACACTATGGTTGGAGTCATTGTAGCCAACCCTTATAGGCATTCCTAGCTCCGCTGTTGATTGCGATTGCAAATATTTTACATGAGAGTTTCTTTGAGGAAGGGAAAATCACATATATACGGACTTATTTGATAAATATTTCATTTTTTGCTTTAATCTTATTATAATGATATGGAACAAAAGTATGTGATATAATTGGAAGAAGTTTGAAGGATATATGGTGGAAGAAATGTGAAATGAATGTTAATGGAATGACACACAAAATAAAATTAAAACCCGAAACTCTTTTAACTTTCAATTAATTGTTTTCATGTATTCTCCTTTATTTCTCCCTCATCACTCCCGCCATGCCCTTTAATTTCATCATTCTTTACTTAAAACTTCTGTCATTTATTTTCCGTCTATATGAAGCATCAAACAATAAAAAATAAATATATGTGAATAAAAACGAAATTTTTATCAACGGAATATTGAATTAAACTTAGAAAGCGTAATCTCCGTGGTTTCATATGTGCGATTGACGAGTAAAATCAAACTCAAGTCAGAGCCCATAACATTTATGAAATGAAGTCACAGGACCCAAGAGCCCAGCTGTTAACAATCTTCAAACAATTACTTATCTAGTAATTAGGGAAAACATTTCCATGCGACGGTTTGGCCGAGTGGTCTAAGGCGCCAGATTTAGGCTCTGGTCCGAAAGGGCGTGGGTTCAAATCCCACAGCCGTCAAAATGTTTTTTATTATTTTTTGTATAACCATAGACTTATGCTGATTCTAACTCACCACTCTATTTTTTATCACCATTTAAGCTAACCGCAAACAATCACTCTCAGCTAAAGAAAATACGGACATTTTAAGTTCAAATTACCTTTCAGTAAAAAATGACGCTCACAAACCTCGTTGCATTTAATTAAGAAAGAACAATTTGTAGTTAAACGATGCAAAACAAATTTCTTTCTTTATTTTTCTTTGACATGAACAAAGATTTTTCTAATTAAATGGGCTAATGTGATATTTTGTTGGTGATACTGTCATAACCGCTACATATCACATGAATCATAATTTCATATTTTTGGGGAAAAATAATTTTCGCACATCATTTTTGTTTTTTTTTTACTCTTATTTAATTCTAGCATTTTGATACAAGAAATAAGAAATAATCATAATATATAAATAAATATGATTGTGCAGAAAGAGAAAAGAGATGTATGTAAATCATATTTCTCAGTATTTGAAAAGATCAGAGCCCTAGTTGGGGTCCAACCTAAATGGGCCAGATTGAACTATATGGAGCCCAATATCCGAAAGAGTAAGTAAGCCCAAATATTGTTTCCAAAGTGTAATGGATCAACGAAAAACCCAACGAATGCAAGAGGAGATCCAAAACGGAGAGCAAAAAGCAGGGGAGGAGGGAGAGGGAGGAGAGAGAGATGGCGGGTGCGTTTTGGGGGACGCGAGTGCTGGAGATAGTGAAGAAGCACGACTCCGGCGGTCTTGTTTGGAAGAGAATAAAGCTGACCACCACCCGTAAAGCCAACGCCAAGAAGCGCCTCCTCCGCGTTTGGCAGGTTCTCTTCTCCTTTCTTACTGTTCCATATCATTGCTGATCTGTCAGCCTCTGATTAGGGTTTTAGGGTTTAGGGTTTTACTGAATACTTGAAATTTTGGAGCTATTAATTGCTTGAAATCGGATTATTTGATGTGAAAAGTTATGTGGCGTGTAAATAGTAGTGCATAAACCTCAGCATTTGGTGAAGGGCTGTTGATTTTAGACATGTGAAAACTGAGAAATTTCCAGTTGGGTTTTCTAAATCATTAGTTTCAACATAAAAATAAGCGGAAGTGATTGAGTTTGGCGACTTTGGTCTCGATAAATGACCATAGTATTGGATTCAATGGAGTAGTGGTATCCTTTCATATTATTCATGTAATCGTAATTTCTGGTAGATTAACCGGGTGTAATAGATGAAATTCCCTACGAAGGAAACTGTGTGATGTATATGCAAAAGCTTGTTTGTTCGTAGTCATTGAGCTTAAACATGATTATCATCTAATGTGATCCCGCTAATACCAGACTGATTGTTTTTCCTTGGAATTCTATTTTCTTCAATCATCTTTTGGATCCTAATTATCAGTCATTGATTCAGTCTAATTCCATTGTGGTGTTTTTGGAGGTACCGAGGATTTATGCTACATTAGTAAGACATGCGTTACAAAACATTATATGGAGGGATTTGAAATGACTAGATGCAGGATTTATTTATGATTACTTGAAAGGAGTCATTTGAAAGTTCTTTGTTTAGCGGCTTTGAAATGATCATGTAGTGCATTTCAAACCCTCTATTTAATAATTTGTTGTGCATTTCTTACTAACGTAGCTTAAATTCCATGGCACTTGGAAATTCCTCATCCAGACACACCATTGTAGTTTTTGCGGGTTATATAATATTTATTCAATGAAAAATGTCAAGTGCAGGTTTTGGCTGCCTGTGGAGTCTATTCTGTACTATACGGGTCTTTTCACCTCTTATAGAATCCTGCCCATTTCAATCATAGTCGGTCTAATCCATGTGCTTATGCCTTTACCATCTCCCTCTAGTATCTGCTTCTGTTTACAAGAACGTCAGGTTGTGGGTTGTTCCATGAAGAGCTACTTCGTATATATACATCTAGATGAAAGCACCGCTAGAATATTGATATTGCAATGTACTTATGGAGTGTGTCTGATACTTGTACACTCAAAATTCTGTGTTGGGATTAATGTTGTGTCACAAAATTGGGTGATCTTCTGTTAGACTAGACTGATATTGAACTTCTGGAAATGCCACTTTCCTTGCAGAATGAAGCTGTCCTGAGGGCATGTGCAGAAACACCTTCACAGTCATCGGGTGCTGCTACTGTTGGAGTGTCTGAGAAAAAAAACACAGGTAGCCAATAATGTGAGTAAGGAAGCTAGGCAAACCTGGATGCATTGGTTCAGGAATAGCAATGCTATAAATGTCAACTATTTGTTATAATCTTCGACTGAATGCTATCGTGAACTTCCATTTTGATCTTTCTATTTCTAGAGTTGAGTGTTTAAGTCCTGGACTGAAAACGATTGTGGTCTTGTATAACGTGGATAACTCCGATGATCAATAAGACTATTCTGTATTGCTTGCTGTCAATGTGTATCTCCAATATGAAGCTTATTGGTTTATGGTAGCTGTATTGCCCGGTAGGAATGTGTCTCTAAGCATGTCATTCAGTAGTCAATGCCAAAACTAAGCTGGCCGTAAACTGAGATTGGCTGTCGGATTTCAGGACATCTTAAGTTACTTTACTTTTAAAACTCATGAAATGACTATTCTTTATGGAGGAAATATCTCTAGGCCTACTGTAATGTTTACGTCCAAATTGTTTGAAGAATTAGGAATTTTATTGTCGAAAGGGATCGTTTAGTGAAATTGCATCAGCAAGTTATCATTGCTAATGAAAAGTCCGCCCTTGGTTTGTAGGGCTGATGGAATTAGGTTATCTTTTAGGGAGGGAATCTTTGCACTCCCAACCATAGGATAATACCGAGCTTTGTCATAGGATGTTGTGTGGTCCATGTTTTTGTGTATATAAGATAACTGATATACCTACTGATGAAATGTGGACACAAAAAAGGCCGAAAAACGGGTTGAAAAATCCTTCACGTTCCCAACCCCTTCTGTAGTATCTAGTACCGTTCAACATCGGAAAACTTAATTAAATTAGTTCATTTTTCGTTGTCTGCATATGTCGCTATCAACTCATAGAATTTGAAGAGAGATGCTTGAGGCCATTCATTGGTGATGAGTTTATGGTTTTTACACGCAACCATATATGATTCCATTACATGAGCTTAATGCTCCTCCATATGTGTGTTCAATATCATATGTGCGTCTTTGTCTTTTATTTATACAAGATTTCTGCAGCAGGGAAATCTAAAGATATTTGACAAGTTAGTGCATCTTTGGATGTTGAAATGTCTCACTTTCTGCTTGCCAAAAAGATGGAAAATTGATCATCTTTTAGTGCAGGGAAGAAAAGGTGAGAAACTAATTGGTCATCGGGGAGGTTGTTGCCGTCCCTTGTTTCCTGTCAAGGAGCTCATCACCTCTAAATCCTTTAATCTTTAGGAAAGAAATAATTTCCGCTCGTTCGGGTTTTTCTTCTGCACACTTATGTTTATTTTTGCTTTTAACGCAAGTGTGCAATGGAGGCATGTGGAGAAGTTACTTCTCCTGAAATAAGCTCAGAGATAAACTTCAGTAGGGTTGCTCTTTTAAGGTGGATTAGCACAGAGTTGATTGGGACAAAAAAAACCCAACCTTTTTTGAGACCCACTCGAGTTTTTTACCCTCTTGAGTAGGAGAGATTTTTTAATGGGTTAGAAACACAGCTTGGTACACCAAGTGTCATAATACTGATGATTGAATGCTTTAAAACAAAATTCTAACTACTTATCTTATGACAATGAATATGCCGATTCGTGTTTTTGACACACTAAAAAATTTCTTAGAGGAAACACAAATATCATCGACCCCCATTTAATTCAATTAGGCCACATAATTTACATCTTTGTGCAACAGTTGGTATTAGCTTTTAAAATCTGTTTGAGGGGTTAAGCTGTGGCAAATAGCTGCCGTGTGGGGAGGTATTTCCTTCTGCCATAGGGAACCTACCCACCTACTGAATGCCTCATTTAAATATACCAACAAAAAAATTATCCAACCCTCCCTCTTGAGATTCTCAAACATTGGATTCCTTTTAGCTGTGCAGTTTTAGTTCCATCTCTACTTCCCTTTGTCACAATTTGGGTAGGGACATATTTGTCCTAGTCCTTTGCCTAATTGACAAACTGTCTCTGTAGTTTACTCCATCTTTCTTTTGAACCCTTTAATTTATTACACTTGTATAGTTTTGTTGCGGGTGAATTATCCTGTCGTTCGTTATAAAACGAGCATGAGCCTTACGCTTCCCGTCATCCTATTCATGTAAGTTAAATTGAGGTTTACAATAATTAAGATTCACTGTGCATAACCATCTTGCTCGTTTGGCATGGAGTTCTAGAGAGAACCTTCATTAGCAATGGGAGGTCCACCCTCATTAATTTTAATGTTGGAGATTATTATTTTGATTAGTGTTTGATTTGACCGTGCCATTAGAACTGGTTTAAAAATTGGAGATGTCTCTGTTGCATAGATCCTAAGCAACCCCTCTTAAAACTTAATTTTTTCAAAAAAAAAAAAAAGAGGAAATAATATATAAAAGTGGTTGGTTGTGGAACTGATCAACATACACAAATGGATAAAATACATTCCCTGTCTGCTTGGTAATGTTTTTGAAAATATCAGAATTGCCCTTCCTTTGAGAGATGATAGAGACCACAAACTACCCCCTCACCCCCTCAATTCCTATGCGTTTCGAGGGCAGAAAATCAACTTTCATGACACGACATACTGTCGTTGTATTACTTTGTATCAATAATATAAAATTATATAAAAAAATTTGCCAAAAAACGTATTATTCTAATGAAACAATATAAAAGAATCTCTTTTTAAAATGTATTATTGACATGAAACACTACTGTGATAAGTCCCCGTCATAGACGTCCTTATGCGACGGGGGCAAGTGTATTTCTTTATGTGATTGACCTAATCAGTTTGTAGCTGTAGTGTGTGGTCTACCACGACGGCCCGCCCACGTGATCGACAATTTGAGAACCCAAGTCAGCAATCCACAATCCAATCCAATCCTCTCTCTCTCCCCTCTCTCTCACATACACACAATTTTTTTTATTATTTAATTATTTTTTGTGTGATGAAAATGAAAAGAAATATATAGAAAAAGTGACGTGAAGAACTCCAAAAGGAAAATAGGTGATTCTAAACCAGTGTCAAAGAAACATTGGCCGGCACATATTTTTATTTATTTATTTTCCTAAAATATATTTAATTTTGTAGGTTCTTCCCCTCTGTTCATGGCACGGCAAATTGGCAAATTGGCAAATTGCCCTCTCAATTATGCATTAATCAGGGGAGAAATGATAACGGAGCTCCCTCAAAATTAGACTTTCCATAAATTCTTTATCATCTTATTTTTTTACTTAATATATTTTATAATATTAGTTAGAAAATTAATATTAAACTGTAAAACGACAAATAATTCTAAAAAAAATTCTACTTTTAAAAAAGTTTCCGTAATATTTATGGGGAGTGATAATCAAAGGTTTAATCATATTATTATGCCGTCCTTTGCCCACTTGATGTCCACTTGGCACTGGATGATGGGGTTGTGGCCCATCCTCCTCAAACCTATCCAACCTACGATATCATCATCATCCATGCCTCATGTTTGTATAGGACAACAACCAATCTTGTAGGTTTTGTTCCATCATTTTTTTACAATTTTTTTCTCTTGTTCTTAGAATTGATCATGTTTATAAATTTACCTTTCAACTTCAATGAAAGAAGCTAAATTCAATGAGTTAAAAGCTCGTTTTAGATCGCTCCTTGTATTTTCAAATAGAAAATTAGATGCGTAAGGGGTTTATACTTCTAGATGATTCCTAAATAAAGAATTTTGAATAACTTTGGTCAGATATTGTATTTACACTCCTTTTCTTTCTCTTAGGGCTAGTTTGGTATTTCTGTGTTTTAAAAAAAAAACTGCATATGTTGTGCTGTAAAAATAAGTAGCTGTAAAATAAAGTAGTTATATATTTGGTAAACATTTTATTGTAAAAGTGCTTTTAACAAAAAAAAAATGTTCAAGTGTTTGATAAACTTTATATAAAACTGTTGTGAGTATGTTAAATGACTAAAGGGTATAATTTTTTAAATGGGATTTCTAGGATTTGCCGTGTCCTCCCCCCCCCCCCCCCCAAACACATGTCCCCCTCAACTTTTCATCACCACCCCACCACCGCCTTTTCTTCCTCCATCCCAAGCAATTGCTAAACAAAAACCGAAAATGAATTGTGAAATTTATGGGATTTTGATGTGGGCAACCTCGTCTTTGAGGATCTATCTTCAAATCGAAAAACCCAGTTGCAGTCGGATCTTTGCCATCGAAACCCGGTCTCGACGATTTGCTAGAGAGCTACACGGCGATGATTCTGGGGTATTTGGAATCGCCGGGAAACCCAGTTCCTCCTCATCCGACTCCAATCTCCTGAGTCCCTTCACCTCTGCCTTATCCCTCACCTCATCTCTCTGATGTCCCATCTCATCCGCCGCCATAACTCCACCACCCTCATGATCAAGACGTCCCTCCCCTTCACCTCCCACAACTATGAGCCACTATCGCACACGCTTGAAACCACTTCCAAGGAGCTTATGACGTTCTTCCACGACATGGCATTGATGCGCCAGATGGAGATCGCGAGAAAGAGAAAGAAGTTATAATTGGGTTTAAGAAAGTTTCATTAAACTTTACTGTTCATCTACCTACTTTGAAAAAAAGGCTGGTTTTGAGAAGCAGCAAAATGCTGCTTCCATTTTTTTGCTTATTTTGGCTGAAACTTTGAAAAGAAGCACTTATTTTTACAATTACCAAACACATTTTACATCCCAACTTTTTTTCATATTTGTTTTTTTATAATTTCAGATGTGCCAAGCTGGTACTTAGTATAACATAACAGTATCAAAGAGTTTTGAAAGTGACATGACTCTTTCATGAAGATGTTGTAATTATTAGCTATAGTGGAAACTGTCAGGGTTAAGAAGTTACAACCTTTCAAATAGGAACTTGCTAATCTATGAGTATACCATGAAGTTATAAAAGTTGTACCTATAAACCAATCCCATAAAATGAAATAGGCACAAGAAAATAGTACGAGCCCAGACCAACCTACAAAAACGAAGTGGTCCCTCCGTAACCAATCATCCATAATATCAATCATTCATCTTTGGTAAATTTACTAGGAGCTATATAGTCATAATGATCCTCCTATTCAACTACTTCAACCATTTTCGAACACCTCACAACATTTTTCGAACATTCAAGGCTATACCCATGTATGAGGTATATTATAAAAAAATATTCAAGCACAAATTTCTTTTTTCAACAATTAAGACTATACGCTCCATCTGTTATGTTAGTTGATTCTTAGTATTGAAAATTGTATAAAAAAATAATGTCACAGATCTATTACCTAAATTTTTTATTTTTTACTTAAAAAACAAATTGATGAGAAATTACGATTATCCGCTACCTCAATTTGGTTATCATTACATATTATGAGGAGGGATTCTATGATGAGTTGTGTGTGTACTTTGTGTCCATGGCATCCATAATATTTTACTGATGATTTTTTTGGGCCAATAATATTTTCTGGTGATGGAATCAACTACGTCAGGCTCGTGGCTCTTGCATGCGCGACAGGTGTGCAAAACATGCAGTAAATATAATTTGTATTAAAGTAATAATTAGGAACTAATTAATGATAAAATTATCAAAAATTAATGCAAGTCAATGTTTTTTTTTTTTGGTAAATAAAATATATTGATGAGAAAAAAAAGAATGCAAGTAGCAAAGAGTAGCTGAAAAAACAAACACGCAACAAAAAGCTGCAGCTAAAAGAAAAATAGACAGCAAAGTTAACAACGCTGCATCAAAGCAGCAAAAAAACACTAACTATTCGAAGTTATATTCCATTCCCGTAAAGTAGAGTCATTAGCAGCGGAATGGGTGATTTTCAAAGAACTCAATCAAAGTCTAATGGTGGACTTAAGTGAGTTGAGAACCACCACAACGGATTGACATGAGTTCTTGAATCTACGGTTGTTCCGCTCCCTTCAAACATAATACATTGTAACAGCAAGACTTAACTTCAAAACTATCAAAGATAGAGATTTTCCCTTGCAACGGCTATTAGCCCACATGACAAAAAGAGGCCAAGGGAGCCTTAGCCAAGGGACACCGCACTTGAATAGCACCGAAGACCAAATACCATCGGTAAAAGGACACTCAAAGAAGAGGTGGCAATGGGACTTCGTAGCACTAGAGCAGAGTACACAAGTGACAAGAAGCAAAAGTTAAAATTCTATCCATGGTAGAAAGCTTGCATTTAATAGCCAACCAAAGAATGAAGCTCATCTTCGAAATATTTTGATTATACCAAACAAGCTTAGACCAACCAATTGTAGGCTTGGATTGCCGAAACGTATCCCAAGTAGAAGCAGCGAGTAGATGCTAGTGGGACTCAGGAGGATTCTGGAGATTCTTTAATCACATATATTCATGCTATATCGTACGGTCATAAATAATTGTAAATTTTTTTATTTAAAATTGAATATAAACGGTATCTGATAAAAATTAGTCGCATGATGTATGATGAACGAATGTAATTAAAGGATCTTCAAGATCTTTACAAAGAAAATCCGACGAGGATGCTTACTCTAGTGGGACAATCTTTCCCCTAATCTGGGCTAATTTGTTGTCTATCAGAGTTATAACTCTGTTTGGATTAAGAATAAGAGGTATCGTTTACGTAAACTAGCAGGAATAAATGCGCAAGAAATCATGTGCTTTTAAGAAATTTAAGGTGTCTGATTGATGGGACGGATCCGTTTTCAAAACTTGGGACCCTCTCCCAACTGGCCAAATCCCATTTTTCTTTTCAATTTGCAGTGCTGGTCCCTGCTAAGCAAACATTCCACTGTATTTTTAGTCGCTTCTCTACTTTCACCAACTGGTCTTTTAGATTCAAAATTTAGTTAGCCCTGTTTCCCTACATCACCAACCTGCATTCGTACGAGAAAAACTTTTGTAAGACTATCTGATTAGATTAGTGTTCATATTGAATGAAATTAGCGTAAAGTTTTGAAACCAAAATACAATAGGTCTTGTGTGTTTCGAGATATACCTTACAAATAAAGATAAATATTGGTAGGATTTGTCACCATGACAGCTCTCACCCTAGACGAGATTAGTGGAGCCGAGTGGAACCCTATAATGATCCCCGGTTGCTCTACATAAGTTCTTGCCCTATAAGACCCCTATTTTTTTGTAAGACACTAAAAATAGTACAAAATTGCAACAAATGTTTGTGGAAAAACTAGGTCAGAATGTCTGTTTCTTGGGAATAAGATTCCGGGGTTTAATCTTCCATGATGCAGATTGGAGTGCATATGAAGATTTGCGAGAGAGAGAGAGAGAGAGAGAGAGAGAGAGAGCCGGCTTGGAATTTGATTCTTGGAGATTTGATTTCGAACCATCTGAAAACAATGTTTCGGAATTGGGTTCCTTTTGAGTGTGAATTTGAACTTTCCACAAAGGGAGAAATGGAACCTCGTGCGAAGGTGACGATCTTTGCAGAGATAAAAATTATTCTAAATTCTTTTGCTCCTCCCCAAATCTAAAGACTCCCTTTAGAAAATTTCAGGTTACATTTTTTACACTTTCACTTTGCTTTTTACTCCTCTTTGGATCACTTTTCAACACTTATTCCTTGAAAATATCATATCTTTCTATAAATAAATTCTGCTGCGTGAAATGCAGAAGAGCATGTTCAGATTACAAGGATTTTTTTTCAATATCTGAAGAGTATCGCATACTACCGAGCATTATGGAATTTTTGGATTATATAATTACCCGAAATCGTTCCAACCACTCAAACAAATAGTGAGAATGGAGAATTGTTAATACGCGAGAGTGCCACTGTTAGTGCTGAAATCGGGTCCAAACAAATGGAAATAGAATGTAAATACATCAGATATTAGAAAACGTGGGATTTGATTACATAAATTATAAAAACCATCCATCACTCTCCAAATTACGGACTACAAGTTACTTGCCGATTTTCTTCCTAAACTTGGATTTTTCCCAGATGTTTATTCTGATAAAGCAACCAGAAGAGCCCAATTACTGGAACATAAACGAACTAATTTAAGCCGATTATAAATTAATTAATTTAAACTGCTACTGTTTTCTTCTAATGAAACCTAAACTATTGCAACTACTGCTTTCTTCGTGATCATTGTCTACTTGCTCACTAGAAACCACATCTGTGATTCCACTCGACCCTGAGGAGGAAGAACAAGGTGCAAGGCTCAAATTTGCCCTGTCTTTCGTCATGAAATCGTAGAAAACAGGCCTCGAGTTCTTTGGTTTTCGAACATCGCAGGAGGGCTGTTGAACTTGCTGCTCCTCATTTTTGCCTCCCCTTTTCTTCAAAAATATGCGGCAAAGAACCCAGTTGTCCATTGGCACCACAGGGCTCTGCAACAACAAAATAGTAAAATAAAAATGTGTTCTTTGTGGTTTGGAGAGCAGAATTGAAGAAATATCTCAAATGGGGTTCTTCAAAATTGGGAGTTTAAGTTGGGGACTCGAAGATAATCAGATACCGTTCTGGCTCCAATCATAAAACATGTGACCAAGGATGACTTTAAAGCCTCCGCTGGGATCTTATGACAAAATAAACTGCTAATCTCATTGAAATAACACTAAATAGAACAAGAAGCTCACTTGGGTTGCATTCTTTTCTGGTGGGGCAATGGAGGCCGGATTTTCGGGCAAAACAAGGCGGTATTCGTGCATAATCCAATCGGTCCTAGTGCCATGGGGAGGCTTTCCTCTATAAAAAACCAGAGTTTTCTTAATTCCCACGACTTGGCCGCCCCTGCAAGTCACAATCTGCTTGTCCAATCCGGTCGCCTTCCAGTAACCAGAGCCCGTCGCTCTGTTCGATCGGTTCCCATTGGGGTACTTGGCCTCCCTAGTGCTGAAGAAGTACCTCTCTTGCGCACAATCACCTAAACCAAAACAAAACAAACCGAGTCTTTCAATTCTCCATCTAATTTCTTTTTAGTAGCGATTTTTGAGCTCCATTTCAAGCTCTCTGCGCTCCAAACTGAATACTTGACGATTTCCGCACTCACAGAACGAGTGCAGAAGCCGAAAAATGGGAGATTCGATACCATTTCCGTCTAAAACACGATTTGGGTTTTGATTGGTAGGCATTTGGCATTGTAGTTTGGTCAAACCAAATCAAAATTAAAGAAAAAAAAAATCGCTTCAAACGGAAGAAGTGAATTGCACGGAAAAGTGAAAAACCAACCTGGCAAATCCCAAGGGTCGGCCTTACAGACATCAACCTCCGGGATGATGGAGGCAGGCAAGGGGCAGGAGTAAACCTTGCGCCGCAAGTACTGCAGAACAAGCTCCTCGTCCGTCGGGTGGAATCGAAAACCGGGAGGCAATCTCAGCACACCATTCTTCACAAAATTAATCCTCTCCATGTCCGAGAAAATCCCAATGAACTGAAAAAGCTAAAGCCTTTTAGTCCGAGAAAGTCCAATGAACTGAAAAGGCTAAAGCCTTTTAGTCCAATCCCAACTCAGAAATCTAATCCTGAGCAAACACAGTCATGACAGGGTCTTATAGTCCGTTGGAGGATTGGATAATATAAACAAACGAGGTGATTGGACAAGAACAAGAGGGAACAAGAACAAGAAGGAACGAAGAGTCCTAACGGAAATAAAAGTTTGGAGAGATTAATGGTGGTGAGTTTCAAGGTGAGAAAGTGTGGCTTCTTTTATAGTAATGGGTGTTAGAGACAATGCGAGGAGAGAGAGAGAGAGAGAAGAGGACGCCCATTTGGCGTAAACAAGACTCAATCTCCTTTTCCTTGGACACAATTTTAACAAAACGTCGAGGGCTCTGCGAAAAGGTGAAAGTTTTTGCCAACTAAACGAAACCCAAAATCCTTTGAGAGAGAGAGGAAGACTTTCTTCTTTTGGTGTTCGACCTTTGTGTGTGTGTGGAAATAACCGAAGCTGTTAAAGCCCTTTTGGGTTTCTTCCCTGCCTTCCAAATCTCAAATTTTGATAAGAGTATGGTTTTGTTTTATCGTTTACCTAAATTGCCATTTTAATCCTTACCCTTCATGTTGCAAACTTGTATATTTTTTTGACGGTGGGGAGGTGCATTTTGGTCATCTCACAAAACAATTATATTGTGTACGTTGATTGGCTTCTTAGTTGTAATAGGTTATTTTAATAACTTCTTAGAATCACCAAAAAAAACTGTTTTTGCATATATGTCAATTTTGTGATTGACATGCGAGTAATTTTATGAAGATGTCATTGTAATTTTACTCCAAAGCAATCACATATTACTACGTAAGAAATCTTACATACAAGCCAATGCCTGATCGGTTTGGGACACTGCAACATTAGCAACGCTATTTTAAGTAGGTTTCTTTTATAGAATTTAGGGAATAAGCAATGCATGGCTCCTTACTTGCAATGAGATGCAGGAAAGCTACTCTCTACTTCCTGACATTGCAACATCTACCCTACCGTTCAACAACAGATGGACGAGATATTTCACTCTCGGTTGTGATTACTTGATTAGGCTTTGTCTAGAAACAAGTAAACTCATTCTATGACTACCCGAAAATCATGTCTTAATTCATTTATTTCGCATGCCCGAAAGTTTAAATGAGGCTTAAAAGTAACATATATTATCTCCAAATCACCATCAGACATATATAAACGTAGAAGCGAGTCTTAGAAGTAGCATACCTTATCTCAAATCCACATTTTAACACAATTATTAAGTTAACTTATTAAACTCAGAAAAGGAAATGTTTATGGACACATATGCAAGTAGTTTTTCTTATATGCTATTGTAACAATAGCAGTATTTCAAACCAGTAACACATTGTCATATATAAAATTTGATATCAGTGCATTATTAATTTAGAATACTGCTAGAATAACACCGTCGTCGTAGGTAGATTTTTCCGTATAATTGAGAGAGGAAATGCTTGAAGGGTATTATGGTCTTTGTACCGAAGACTGATGAGCAAAGGCCAAGCACCAGTAAGAGTAGAAGGTATTGGAGGAGGATTCTCTCCCCTCCTAATATCTCTTCTATTTTCTTTCTTTTTATTTGAATGATTATGGTTTAGCCACGTCAATATTTTATATTAATTTTTTATAAAGACAATAAGATCAAAAATAATATATGAAATAAGAGGAGGAAAAGAGATAAGAATACAAGGGGAGAAAATCGTACTTCAAATTATTAGTTGCAGGCAGCAAAGGGTTGCGGCCTGGTAAGGATGAAGTCACGTTATGTCATGCTGACAGCCGTACTTGACCAAAAGCCTTAAAAGTCATTGGGTGAAATTACGGTTGTAGCCTCTGTCATCAACAAATAGTTATGGTGCCATTTGCCAGGTAAACAAAAGGTCGGACTACGGAATATTTATGTCTGCAGTTTTTTCTTCTTCTTCTTTTTGGAATATTAAAGAACCAACAAAAACAAAACTGCCTAAATTTGTTGAGAAATGAGAATATTAGGCTTTTATTTTTGTAGTTTTTTATTTTTATCTTTCATTCAAGAAAGTAAACCATTGACGACACCGACGGGAAAGACAAATGTTAATAAAAAGCTGATTATTGTATGTTTTTAGAGGCCGTACTTGATTCATCCGCCCCCTTAAATTTACAACTTAGAAAAAAAAAATTAACTATTTTGGACCCTTTTATCATGTCGCTACCAGCCAGATCAGATATGACCGGTTGAAGAAAGAAGAAATGGTCTATGAATGATTAAGCGAGACTTTGCCTTAGAGACTAATGAAATGCGACCTAGAAATTTTATTACACAAAAGTTATTTGAAGACCTCTTGCTTCTGCTTCCCTACTTACTTTTGCTATCACCTCCACAACTTTCAATCTACTTGCTTATATGGAGATCAATAATGGGCAGAAGGGCTTTATACAAGACCGCATAGCGGGAGAGAGGGAGCCTTTCTTACCTGCTTCTTAACAATTTTTTTCCGACGAGAAAACATTTGACTTCTTAACTTTTCGATATCTATGGTGTCGAAAACAAGAAAAATTTTACCAATTTCTTTTTTTAATCCTCATAAAATGGAATTATTTGAAGAACGTTCAGATATCCTTCTTATTTATCGGATGCTTCATAAGCTAAAAATATATGCTCGATCCGACGTGAGGGGGGCTCTTACCAAGTACACAAGGGGGAGTGAGAATAATAGGCTTTCATGTACTTATTTCTACGCAGTTTCGTTTTATTTACAATTTAATATTCTTTCTTAGTTGTGTCTTACACAATTAAAAATATCTTTTTATATCAAATTTAATATTATTAGTCCACTTATTCCTCTTCACTTGTAAAGAGGTTTTAGGTTTAATTCTCGCTACAGATGAATTTGAATCATATTATTGCTAACATATTGTGAGGATAAACTCACCCCCCTCCCCCCCCCCCCCAAGGTAGTGTAGATGTCACATCCCGGCCTGGGCCCCACCACATCCCGGGCTCGACTCAATCTCACGGTTTTGTTTCTGGGAACTCACAATCTCACGGTTTTGTTTCTGGGAACTCACACGAGGGGACTCACACGAGAACTTCCTAGTGGGTCACCCATCTTGGGACCCGAAGCCAATAAGCTCTCAAAAGACCTCGTGTTAGGTAGAGATGGGAAAATACATATAAGGCTTACAGGATCCACTCCCCTGGGGGATGTGGGATCTCACAATCCACCCCCTTAGGGGCCCGACATCCTCGTTTACACACATCCGGCCAGGGATTGGCTATGATACCAAATTGTCATATCTCGGCCCAGGCCCCTACCACATTCCCGGCTCGACTCCACTGTAGCACGATAATGTTCGCTTTGGGCCCCCACCACGCCCTCACGGTTTTGTTTATGGGAACTCACACGAGAACTTCCCAATAGGTCACCCGTCCTGGGATTGCTCTTGCGCGAACTCGCTTAACTTCGGAGTTCTTACGGAACCCGAAGCCAATGAGCTCCCAAAAGGCCTCGTGTTAGGTAGAGATGAGAATATACATATAAGACTTACATGATCCACTCTTCTGGACGATGTGGGATCTCACAGTAGATAATATTGTTTGTTAAAAAAAATATATATATATATATATATTATTAGCCATTTCAAATGTTTAGTATCATGGCAAAAAATAAAAGATAATTATATTAAATTTTTATCTTTTATACAACAATATAGCTTCACTAAATCGTCTGCGATTTGGGTTAAGCCAATGAAATATTCACAATAAATTGAATTAGAACTCGTTGTTCAATCGAATATAAAATTTCTAAATTATAAATAAAAAATTATCATTAAATTATAATATTAGGAAATTGTTATTGGCACTCCAAAAATCTCATTTTGCACTCTAAACTTTATATAATTAGAAAGAAAAAAACACTTGTGAATAGTGTAGAATGAAATTTATGGAGTACTAATAACAGTTTCCTAATATTAAATGATAGTAGTCTATTTATTTGAGGTTAGCCAAGTACTCCCGACTAGAAAGGTTAGCCAATGCTTCAATGAGTACTTAAAAGTTAGAAGTGTAACTCTTTTAACAATCTCTTTGGTTACGTAATAACCAAATACCGTTGATGTTATTCCATATAAAATCCATCATAAGATTTTGGCTTCATTTTTTTCTTTCAAGTTTCTATCAAAGATCTTATTAGGTTGTTTATAATTGTTAATTTTCATTAAGCATGGATCCAGTTATATCGAAACAATAACAACAAAGTCTTATCCTACTAAGCGAGTTGGCATTATGAATCCTAGAACGCCAGTGCGTCAGTTTTGCGCCAAATCTTCTGTTATCTTCAAGTACTTCATGTCTTCTTTAGAGTTTCTTATAAGTTTTCATGAGTCTTCCTCTATCATTTTTGCCTGTAACCTCTATCTCATAATCGTATTTTCTACCCAGAGCATCTTTAGGTATTCGACCACAAAATTTGGGATACTAACATCAAGGCTCATAATCTTATGACATCTTAACTTAAAATAGGTGGATTAAAAGAAAGTTGTAAGTATTTGGTTGGACAATTAAAATGAAGAATATAAGTATGGCATAATATCTTCAGCCACCTAAGTTACTTGCCAAAATAGATCAAACCATAAATAATTGAATTATAAAAAAATTATATATATTAAAAAAAAAAAAGAATCATATCATGCAAGGAATATTTGGCAGCAAATCAATTAATTTCCAAAATATTCATTTCTTTTTATTCCCCTTTACAAAATTTTAGTCAATATTAAATGGGGACCAATATTTGTTTTTTATGGGATTGTAGGCTGCACGCATAGGGATGCGTGTTAAGCTAATTTGAATATTTCATACAAATAAGAGGTGGTTTGACAGTACTTTTAAAATCTTGAAAGCATTTTTGAAATTAATTTTTGATAAATATACATGTAAATCTTGAAAAGGTACTAAAAATGATTTCTGCAAAAAATACATAACTATTACAATGCTTATTACAGATAACATTTCGAATGTTTTTGAAATCTAAAAATATTTTTTAAAAGCACTTTAACCATTTTAAAAACAATTCTAATAAAGTCTTATATCTGTACGTTTCATCTTTTTGTGATTAGGGAAAAAGGATAATTTTGGTTGAGTATGACAAGGGTGTTATAGTAATTATGATGATGTTATGGCTCGTGGTGGGGGGTGGGTGGGTGAGGGAATAAAGTTCAGGGACCTACTTGCCTCCAAGACGAAGGGCACCCACGTCGGATTTAGGGAAACTGACAAAAGTGCCACCTTCAAGCAATGCCCCATTTCAAGATTTCCTCAATCTTCTTGTCTCGCTATTTTCGATCAGTTGGAAATTTTAGGAGAAATCATCTAAACAATCTATTTTCTTGAAAAGACACTCCTCTCCTTCCACCCACAGATTCTAGTCCTATGGTTTTCTTTCTTCTTCTACTACAATAATAAACTTCTTTTGATATAAAACAAAAGAGCTAGATCCACTCACATTTTTTTTTTCACTCACCTTATTATCTTACTCACTACTAAAAATAAAAAACGAAAACATTATTTTCCCACTATTGTTGTTCCCAAAATGACCTTCACATTCCAGCACACGATCTGGTTCTGCCTCTCGTTGCCGTCTTCTATTTGCCCCCACTCTTTCAGTATTGCCTCTGCCTTTGCAAAACCTGGATTGAAGCACTCATGGGTCTCTCTATAGGACAGTTGCTTGCCTGTTTAAAGGGTTTTTTTTTTTTTTTTTTTTTCTTCTATATATATAGGACTGCGCTTAAGGGTGGGCAAGGTCTAGTTCGGCCTTGTTTCACCTTCAAATCAGAATCGGAAAATATTAACGGTTCGATTTGGTTCTGCTTAAATTTATTACTAAAATCATATGGTTCGGTTTATACCGGTTTACGGTTCTAACCAAAATTATAAATATATAATTTATATATTTGTTTTGAATCTTCTACTTTCAATTCCAAACACATATTTCAACCACAAATTCAAACAAATTTGAGTCCCACTACTAGATCTATAACATTTGTGACCGGAAGATAGAAAATTTACATATATATAAATCAAAAGATAAAAAGTCTCAGATCAAGACCAAAGTGTACATCCTAAAATGAAATTAAAGTGTACATAATGCATAAAGATAAATGAGGAAACGAAGAGAGGAGAGAGTGGGATGGAAATAAGAATGTGAACCCACGGCCATAGTTGAATGGATGAGGTGAGATAATTACCAAGGTTTTGGCTTTTGGGCTTGAGAAATTTTTATATAGATTTTTAGTTTGAGCATATAAAATAAGGGCTATAGAATTAGATTTTTTTTAAAAATTAATATAGACGGTCTGGTGCAGTTCTTATGGTTCTTGAGAATTAGAAGCCGAAACTGGAACTGTTTTAAACCGGTTTGGTTTGGTTCAGTTCGGTTCTGATCCAAGTTTAAACGGTTTTGGTCAACCTGGTTTCTTACGGTTTTTTTTTTCATCCGATTCTGTTCGATTTCACAGTTTCTCAGTTTTTAAATCAATATTGAAAATTATCACAATTCTCCGTAGCTTGCACTTTGGATTGCTTCTTTGTCTTTATATGGCATTTTGTTAAGGGGTGAACTTGTAAATACAATTTTGAATAAGAAGCCGGTGAGGACATAAGATACAGGGGTAAACATATCGACACTCTAAAACAAAAGTAAATCAGTATTTTGCACTTATTACAGTAAAATCTCGCTATAGTAATACTTCGTATAAGAATAAAACTACTCTCACCATGCAAATGTTCAAAATAATATCTAACTAGTCATTCAATTTGCCAAACAAGAGCATCATATTATTCTGTAGTAAACCGGATTCTTCAGGGGTAGTTTTGGAATTATAAAACTGGAGTGGGGATAACGTGGGCCGGTTTAGATAGTAGTTAACCGGAGCATCAAACATTGACAAATGAAAGAAAAGCCTGAGTCCGTAGGCGTAGGGAGAAGGGCAACCCTTTTATCACAAAAATTAAACAATTTTGTCGACCGAATTATAAAATAAAAAGCGAGCCTTTTGTAAAAAGAAAGTATTAAATAAAAAAGGGAATATCACAAGAAAATGAAAAAAAAAAAGTTCTTCTCAGCCAACCTGTAAAAATAAATTATAAAAAAAAATATGGAAGGAATAGTTGGAGCTGGATTTCGTAAGCCGAAATGCGGCTGTGATTTTTTATTTGTTATCTATTTTTTAAAATTATTAAATTAATTAATATTAGGTTTTGTTTTTGTGTAGAGTGAGGGTCAAAGGAGGTTGCGTGTGGGTGTCGAAGAGAGTTTTGATGAGAAAAAAAGAGAAACGTCAAAGGCTGCAATTATTGTTTTTTTTGAGTAAAATATGTTGTTCAGTGGAAAATGCCTTTCTCTGCTTCCTTCCTCCTTCTTCGACCCAATCATATTTTCCATTACTCTAATAATCTTTCAATTTAATTCTTTTTAATTTTTTAATTTGGGTCTTGGGGGTTGGCTACTTGGCTTGGTTTTTCTTCCTCTTTGCCTCACTCCTTTTACTTTTAATGGGAAATTTATCTTCTCGGGGTTGCCCCCCATTACAAGCATCCTAATGGCCAACATACACTACATATATGCACACCATGCCATGAATAATGAGTTAGGCATAAACCATCTTTTGAAATTTGAGTTGGAGAAGTCAATAAATAGGGTTACTTGGAAAGAAAAACAGCCCCTATGACATGTGAATTTAGAGAATGTTTGCACGATTTTATAGAGTATGGATCTCTCAAATCTAAATTCTCACATCTCTTTTGTTTTATAGAGAAGTCAACACAAGATCGTGACATCGTTTAATCGTGACAGTTCAAATAGGAGGGGACTAGAGGGAGGGGGCAGAGCCCTACTCTCGATTTTTTTGTCACATGATATTCATTATTCTAGGTTCACGTTATTATATATATAGACGGTAATGTTAAAATATGTTATAGACCAAGTTTAAGTACTAATGAATACATGCATGTTATAATATGAATGAATTGGTAAGAGTACTTATAGGACGGTGGCATTGACGGGTCTAATTGTACCCAAGGTACACGTTATAATATGGATGAATTGGTATGAATACCTATAGGAAGATGGCATTGGCTGATCTAATTTTACCCAAGGTGCACGTTATAATATGAATGAATTGGTATGGGTACTTATGGGACAATGCCATTGACTGGTCTAATTGGACCCAAGGTGATGCATGCCTCTTGTTCTAAAAAGAAGTGTTGCTAATGAAGTGTTTATCTTGGTAATAAACTAGTGGCAAAGTAGCTTTTTAAAGGCCTAATAGTATAATTAAAGAATAATTGACAATTAACAGTATAAGCAACATATTATATTAGGGTTTAATTATTAGCTGGAAAGAGAGATCACCGCTCACCACCAAGTAGAAGTGCAGTTTGACGGGTAAGAAGAAAATAGTGCTCACTCCCCTTTTACGTCAATGATTTTAGTATTATTTGTGCTCTTCTTCTTCGTAGGGCATCATTTCCCATTTTCTAAGTGCGTCTCTTTACAACGACAGACTTAACTTTCATATTTGTCACAAGTTTATAATATACATTTTAGGGTTTTGTGGAGTTCAATGAACTTGATAATTAACATATAGTTTTGTCCCAGAAGAAAATGGATGAGTGATGTCATATCATGCTATTTAAAATACTTCCAAACAATCGCTTGTAACATAGACAACTGACACACAAATATATTTTGTGTATATAGTCTAGCACTGATTAATTAGTAATTTAATATGTATTAACCGTTTGTTAGGCTTGCTCCACATTAATTAGTTTTCATAATCTAAACCAACCATGGCTTTAGGCTTTTACTTAAAGATCATCTTTATAACATTTCATTGAAATGAGAAGAAGTCTAGTTATCTACTTGTGACCTAATAAACAGAGGAACACAACACAGTGTTGTTTATAAACAATGGTACATTTACAATAATAATTAAAGAGCTAGACGATTTCGTTTTGAATGAATTTTTACAAGAAAGATTTATGAATGAGTACCTAAAAAATAAACGATTCTAGTCATGAGTTTACTCTGTGAATCAAGTACAAATGATTAATTATCTTCGTGTCATATATTACTATATATAATTAAATGATTATTGCTTGAATACTCCTGTATATTTAGTAATTATAAATTACTCTATACGGCCATGTTTTATATAAGGCTTCAATGTCAAAATGGTCCCTGTATTTTACTTTATTGGTCAATTTAGTCCATATGTTTTCAATTTGGTCAAATTGGTCCCTGTGTTTACATCCTTAGCCGATTCAAGACAATCCGTTAAAGGACCATTAAAATTGACATGTGCCAAACATGTGAGAGGACAAAATTGTAATTTCATGTACACTCACTAAATATATACGATGCCTACCTTTAAAAATTGTCGCTTCATTCAATTCACTTGAGTAATATGCGATTTAGGACATGTAAATTGTAACTGTCTTTTAACGGATTGTTATGAATTGGCTAACAAATGTAAACACAAGGATCAATTTGGCTAAATTGAATACACATAGACTAAATTGATCGATAGAGTAAAACACATGGACCATTTTGACATTATACATTCATATAATATATACACCAAATATTGTAACCATGTTTGAGTGAAAATAATATAGGTGTGAATGTGATGCATCAACAAGTAAATAAAATATCCAATGGGAGTCGAATTTCTAGAACAAATTAAGGGTTAAGGGTTAAAATATTCAAAAGTTGCCATTGATTTCAAAGTTGACCAACCTATTGTTTATGTTGTTGACGTAGCTGCCTTCGAGTGGTCATTACGTGTTACACATGCACTGCGCATGCAGTGATCGACTGACCTCATTTTCTTCATTTTCCAGCTAAAATATATTTGTCAACCAACCGAAGCAAGCAATCGATCAGATTAATGTCTGCAAAGACACATATGTAAGCCTCAGGTTAATGGAAAAAAACACTGCCTGATCATAAAATTAATAGCTGTCTTTCTTCACTTACAGGCAAACACGACATAAGATCATTTTCAACCCTTAAGCTAAAATCTAAAATTTTTAGCCTAAAAAATTTAAGTTTTAGCTCTCCAACCCTTATGATCTAAATTTTTTAGCCTGAAATTATTAAAGATTAAATTTAGGTTAATTTTTTCTTTTAAAGTAATTAAAAAAATTTATGAACATCTTAACCTACAAATATTTAAATTTCGATAAATATTGAAAAATCATTAAATTTGGGTGAATTTTGAGATAAATATTTTTTAAAATTATTTTAACCGTTGAATTTAAATTTGGACCGTTAGATCTTTTTTTTACCGTTAGATTTGATTATACTCGATCTTAGCCGTTGGATTCAATAAATCCTGGGAGAAAGGCCTTGTGGGTGGGGTCCCGTTGGTGGTGCTCACACCATTTTTTGAGTTAAATCTTGGTGGGAATTTGGCTTTTAGCTTTTAGTCCAGACATTTAGCATGTGTTGGTTGGGTTTGGGGGGATGAATAAAACCTAAAAAATATCATTTAGCCCAGGATTAAGTTTTGGTCTAACCAACAACAGACATTCTTCGTATACAAGTAGTCATCGAATTGATGTCTTGAACACATGAATATAGCTCAATAGGGTAAGCTCGAATCTAAGTTAGATTTTGCGTGTGATTAGAATTATCACACGCTTAAAAAAACAAAGGTGGAAGAATTTACTGTTCTCGTGACGAGGTTGAAATTTGACAATTAGAAGCCTTGTGCATGGATTTTCGAAGTAAAAGTTGTATTTTGCTTTGTTGGGCTGATTTTTTGCTAGCTTGTTAATTTACAAATGATTACGATACAATTATATAAACGTCGAACAAAGTTTATGAGGTGATGATGGTACAATGATGGTACTAATCCTATATAATGTTGTTGTACTGACTTTTCTACTTTTTTTTTTTTTAATTTTAAATTCTTTAAATTTATTATTATTATTATTATTATTTTAATAGTTATACGTATCAAACAACGTACACGAACCGTACTTTTCTTTCTTTGAATAAGTACTTTCCTGAACTGCCAACTTTGGAATCAAATGCTTTGCAGTGCACGCTAGAGAGAAACTTCCTCTGCTCCTGAAAAGGCCCATCAAATGCTAACAAAAAGATGGGCGTCTTTGGGCGTGTGAACAAACTGGCCCACTTGATGATGTGTGTATCACCCTCATTGTAAAGAAAGATTTTCAATGTATTCGAAACACAAGTAGGACACCACATGTAATTATACAATTGGAATGTCATTTGAATTTTTTTTTTTCACCAATTGTATACTAACATGTGGCGTACCGCCTCGTGTTCTGGGGGCACATAAATATCTCTCCATTGTAAAGTTGCGTCTTTTTTAGACCTCATTCCAAGAAATTAAGAGGGTATTTGTATTCTTGTTTTAGAAGCAAAGTACTTGGTCACTTTTAACTTTGTTCCATTTTATAGGGGTTATAGGATATTTTTTTTAACCGTAGAGTACGATTATTTAGGGTCTAGACATACAAAATCAGTACATTTGTTAACATATAATGATCTAGCTCACCTCAATTAACGAGGGTTGGTTTTGTGTGTGTAAATGGAATTATTCTTATATTGTAATATTTGAAAGAACAAGAGGCACTGAACCTAGAATCTACAACTTTTAATGTAGTATGAGAATTGTTATTAGAATCGAGTGCAAAAGAAGTGCCAAGAATATTTCCTTTAATATTTATTATAACGGAGGTTGAGAGGGGATACAAATAAAATTATTCAGATCAGCAGTTAAGTTTCGCAAGTAGTATTTATGTGTTACGCATGTTCAAAGAAAATTGTATATCGATTGTAGCTTAGTTGATTAAGCTTGCACCAAAAGTCTCGATTTCAAAATTGGACTAGAGTTGGTAAACTTGTGTCCAATTTAGCCCAACCCCATCAAGTTAGACGTGCCCGTCAGATTTGCTAACAAGGCCTGGTATTTTTTTTCCTGCAGGCCTAATCTGCTTAATTATGTCGTTTGAGCACACAATATATTCCAAAATTCATTGTCGATTAAAATTTGAACTCCAAACTCATCTTCCATTCGGGAAACCATTTGGATACAACCAAAAAACAAAAACTAAGGTATGGTCAGTAAAATGTTGCTCTATACACAATTTTTCATCTGGTTCTGGCCACGTTAATTGGCCCTCAACGTTGTATCTACTATGGCATAACCTTTCCTGCAAAAGTTCCAAGTCTGTCCTTCTGTGACATGAATTCGGGTTCAGTTCTAGTCGGAAACCGCCTCTGTGATCTCTCGGACAAGGTCAACAATCACTCCCTCAACCCCCATTAGAAGTTGCATGTATACAGCATCTGGCACATTGCTGCAAGTTCACAAAGGATATGATCATATCATTAGATGGATAAGTACTTCTGATCTGAAAAGTGCTTTTACCAAAGTGATGGCTTACTTTAATTGTCCATAGGTTATAATGCAAAGTTTGGCCTGTTTAATCTTAGTCACTGCCCCTGGATTTCTCATGATAGCTTTTACTTCTGATACAATTCCTTGCAAACCACCTCCCAAACACACCTTCATGGCCTCTTCCAGCGAATTCCTTCGAACATCCGTGTAAATTTCAGACCCTCCGTTAGTGAGGAAGTAAACCTGGATTGCATCCAATGCTGGTTCAGAAAAGTAGACCATTTTCAATACGCTTCAACATAAAGTTTAGAATGTGATCTTACAGGGTATGTGGTCTGCAATTTTCTCATCAGCAATGCAGCATCAGGCTGAAAGCTCGAAAACAGGATCGGTCTATCTTTCGCGTACTTAGTCACCACCTGTTTAAAGAAATCTTAGTACATATTATGTCCTATAGAACACGCTGAGCAATTAGGCATCCTTACCTGCAAAATTACTTGAAGAACATGTTCGAGTTTTTCTTCTTTGTAGACAATCTGATCATCGAACTTCAATTCAATGTTAAAACCCTTGGAATGCTCAACTTTCTCGAACACCTCTTGCAATGTGCATAGCGAGTCATCCTGTTCTACCTTCCAGTCAAAAATCCTCCCATCTTTTATTTTTCTGACCAAGGGCCTCCCCACCTGCATTTGAATGAATGAAAAAATAGACTTATTAACAGAACATCCACATACATTTTATCGATTTGGAATTGGAAAAAATAACCATTTGTGTTACCTTTCCGGCCTCTTTCTGGGGTCCGTAGGAGAGAAATTCTAGCAGAGTAATGTCTGTAACCCTTTCCTCCTTGAAAACACCCTGAAACAAAATTACATATAACATCAATAGTCAGCAGGAAAATAAAAATCAAGGAATTCAAGGGTCTGTTTGATAATAATTCCAAACTAACCTTGTCCTTGGCGCCAATAAAGTTGTCATGAAAAATGACCGGGTAGTCATCCTTGGTCACCTACAAAATAGCTTTTGTTTATAATTTTCCCTAATTGTAAAACCAAGAAATTGAAACGAAAAGAAAGAAAAAAGAAGCAGAACAATTAGTACCCTCAAATCAAAGTCTGCTTCTCTTAACTAAGTTTGTGACTTTGATCAAATGTTTTTTTTTGGGTACCCAAAGAAGCACAAAGATGATGCTCACCTGAACGTCGAACTCGACGAAATCGATCGGGAACTGAGCGGCGGCATTGAAGGAGAGAATGGAGTTCTCTTTGATGGATTTGAGTTTTGCGTCAGAAGACTGCAACATGTTCATCCCGCTGCCTCTGTGTCCCATCACCACGAACTTTGGCCATTTGTATCCCCATTTCATTTCTTCACCCTCATCTTTCACACCTATTCACACAAAAAAAGTGAAAAACAAAAAACCCCAATTCCAAAAATCAGATTCCTTTCTTTTTTGTTTCTTGAATTCCAAGTAATTAATTTGATGGCAAATGCCGTGACCTTGAGCCAACCACGGCGAATATACAGCCAATGCGGCAGTATTTTCTGTGACTTGATCGAGGTTTGGAACATTAGAGACATGAACGGCCTTCAGAGCCATTGATTTTTATCTTGCAAATTTGCAGACTTGCAAAAATGCAAGCTTTGGGAATTCAAGAGAAATGAGGACACTAAGAAAAATTGGCACTCGGTTTTGAAGAACACAGAAGCTTGGGAAATGTTTGGACGGTTATAGCGGTATTTAAGAAGGTTCAAAATAGTGTGATTGAATCGCTAGAAACTAGAGATAGAATCTTCCATTCCAAACATGCTAATTTTGTTTTGAGATATTTCATTATGTTCATTGAAAGAACGAGAAATTTGCGGGGATTTCTAAATTATTTTTGTTCTAAAAGAATATGCTAATTCATATCTCGTTTGTCAGGTCCGTTTTACGTGTTTATGAGATATCTTTATTTGTGAGGTCAATTTGAACTTTTCAAACAACAAATTAACTTAACTTCATTTAGTATTTTCTATTTGGGCCTAATTAGGAATTGCGCGTTTTTGCCCCAAGTCTACATTGGCCATGCATATCCAAAATATTGCCAAACTGGCAAATTTAATTAGCATTTATCTGCTGACGAGGCAATGCTGATCATATTCTTTGATCTTGTCTATGTTTAGGGTTCAAGGTTTGATTGTTCGTGAGTCGTGACTCGTCCAGATCTCAAGCAATGATCCTCATTGTGGTTAAGTCGTACGTAAAATGTAAGAGACTTGTAGTTCTAAATATACATTAACACATGTTTCAACTCTTGGAATAAAACTCAAATTTTAAATTCTAAATTTATCCCAACTTGCTCCAACCTTTGGGGCAAATATGAGTTTTAACCCAAAACTCATTTATGGGGCAAATTTAGCTTAGGATTCCTCCTGGGTTAGTGGGGCTGACCCACCATATATGTGTAATTTTTTCTTTTTATATTTATAAATTCATTGAATCCAACGGCTAGATCTAATATGATCAAAATTCAATAGTAAAAAAAAGATATATCGGTCAAAATTTGAATCCAATGGTTGAAGTGATTAAAAAAAAAAAATTCTTTTATGTTTCATATTCTTTCATAGTATTTCATAAGTTTCATGGTGTCGGCTAGTAATTTTTCAATATTTGTCGGAATCTATATATTTTTAGGTGAAAATTTTCATAAAATTAAATTAGGATAGTCTGCATAATTTTTTTTCTTTTAAAAAAGTTACTTTAAAAAAAATTAACCTAAACTCATTCTTTAATAATCTGGGACTAAAATTTTAATCCGTAAATATTGGAGCAGAAAAGCTGTTTATAGGTTAAAACCTAAATTTTATGGGCTAAAAATTTTAAATTTTAAGGGCTAAAAATTTTAAATTTTAACCCAAGAGTTAAAGATGGTCTAAGAATGTTTATTTATGCATTCAACGTATGTATTAAAATGCAAACAAAAATGAGTGAATAACCAAGGGCAAATTCAGTAAGGGACTGGTTGAATCTGGGAACCTTAAGGATGACTAAAAATGCCTTGGAAAGTTCTCTAGGACCCGAGCTATAATAGATACGTGACTCAATAGTGACCAACAAGTGTGCGATAAAATGCCTGCTTGGCAAACGTCGGTAGGGCTCGACGAATGTTGACAGACCTCGGCAACACTACTTGTCAAAAGTCGATAATCCAACAAGTGCTCGAAGAAGTGCCACGCTAAAGAAACTTGACACAAATCAACCGAACTCGTAAAAAATTTGTGCCCCATGCATGCTATTTCTGTCTTACAGATGTTTTGAACCCTTCCATTAAAACCCCTTGAGGTATAATTCATGAATCCGCCACTATAAAACTATAGGGTTTTTTTTTTTTTATTAACATCCCATATTTTGTTGACTACACCCCACATAATAATTAAATATTAAATTGCTCATAAAACGACTATTTAAACCATAAAATGTTCTAAAAATTAAAAAGAAGATTCTAAATACACCCCAAGTTCTTTCTTTGAGTCATGCCTAAAATTTACTTCTACGCTCTCACATAAGCAATATGACTATTTTTCCAGAAAAGAATGAACAGGTTTTCCGTAAAAGTTTGAAAAGTCAATGTGAAACTTCAATATATACACATACAACTGCAAGACTTAAACCCTTTTGCCCTCGAGTTAGTTTGGGTGATGCTTGTGTCATTTTGTCTTTGCTTTAATGAAAACCCATTTCGACTAAAAGAAGGATTGAAGAATTATATAGGTTACTAATATGAAAATTGAAAAGAAAATTGGAGGAAACAAGTTTGTGAAGACAAATACGCGGGTTTGATGTGGGGTGTATGTGAAGAGTTTAGGGTGTGAGGGTAGCTTGGGAAAGAATGTGGGATGTATTAAAATATTTTTTTAATTTAAAAAGTAGATGTGAGGTGTTTTTAGTCTGTGGAGTGTAATTAACAAAATATGGGGTGCCAATAAAACAACCAAAACTATAAAGATTAATAACGTTTATCCATAGTGCATCAATTTGAATACTGATTTCCAATATAACAAAATAAGGACATACCGTTTATCCTTGATTCCCCAACAAATGTTTATCCTTGGAATATTGAAGTGTAATAGTGTTTGGATCCAAATTTACACCATCGGTCCGTGCAATCAAGGCCGTTGAGTGAGCATAACTCTCAATCGTCAGATGGAAAAAGGGAGAAATTTTTTTATCATTATTAAAGGATAATATTATGGTTTTTGTCATAATAATTATCTTTTAATATGAGTTATCCTAGCATCTTTTTCAACCAGATAAATAGGGTGAGAATTATATCTTGAAGCAAGTGGACTAGTCAGATTTAATTTGGATTTGTTAGCAGTGTACCATGTGGATTAGAGCAACTCGGCTTGGATTATGAACACGTAGCATAGCATGGGATTTGCAAGGCTTGGATAATGGTGAGATGAGAAACCTAGGTAGGCTAGGTTTTTAATGCATGGTGATGGTGATGTCAGATTGAGTACAAGGCCATAAGAATTGGTGATGGGATTAGGCCATATAGTCTGCATGCCGTGTGGATTGGGCTAATTATTAATATATATATATATATATATATATATATATATATATATATATATATTAATTGGTGGCTATTTATTTGTTCATCTTCAAAGCGTGCAGATTATTTGGAGTTTCGATGTGGTAAGTGATAAGACTAAAAACAAGGATCGAATTTGGTTGTATTTTTGGCTATGTTCAGAGTCTTGGGGGGAGTAAGGCTTATCCGAGACTCAAATCAGTGGAAGAGTTCTAATAACATGGTAGTGTTTACCAGCTTATCAATCAGCGCATACTCGTCCCTATAAATACAAGGCTACAAACAACGAAAAGAGGAGCTCCAATTCAACACACAATTGCCATTCGCAAAACCTTTCAAACATCTTGAGATTTTTTTTATTTTCTTTTTCCCCCCGAAACACCTTCAGTTTGGATAAACAGCACTGTGAAGGTAACCGGCGAACACCTTCAATTTGGATAAACAGCACTGTTGCCGTATAATCAGTCGACCGAGGAGCACATTCAGTTTGGATAAACAGCACTGCGTCGAGGCCAACTGATTATCTATCCAAGTCTCGGTCGAGAAGGATTTTCGAATCCTTATTGGCAGAGGTCATCTCATTAGCCTTCTTGGCGAAGTGAGGTGTTACGCGTTACGACATTCGGCGCATTAAACGCCGAGTGGTTTTATGATTGGATACTTCCAAGTGAGTTTCAGAGTTCGACATTCTGAGGGCAGAACCACATTTACCATCAAGACATACATCACCTTTGAATACTTGTGTCCGTACAGTCTGGTGTTGATTCGACGTGCTTATACTCTCACGAATATAATCACTGTGGCCGAATCTGGCACCGACAATTTGTGAACTTCGCAGAACTAGCAGCTTTGTCTTCAGGCTCGAGAATCCGAAGGTCGAGATTTGTTCCTTCCTCGGTCGCAGTCGCAAGATAAAGAAGTCAGCAACGCGCTCAACGTAACATCAACAAATTTTACTCCTTGGCCGAGCTCGGCCGATGAGTTGGCACGCCCCTCATTCAACTGAATGACGTAGTTAGCTTATTAGTTACTCGGCCTAGGTGCCACGTAGGCTTTGTAATTTTTAGGATCAACATTTTGGCACGCCCAGTGGGAGCCAATGCTAAAACTACAAAGTTCATATGAGCTCCTAGAGGAATTGAAAAAACACAATGAGGACCGAAAAAGATCTTTGGAAGTGGAAAAAATTCTTCGTGGCCATATAGAGATGCAAAAGTCATTCGCTTACATGTTGAGAATAAAAGCTCCTATTACCCTGCAAGAGCAATGGGTAAATGAAGACAGGGCTCGATTTAATACCTGGCTAGATGGAAAATATTTTCCTTACGTTTTCGACTACAAATCGATTCCATTTGAGGAATGGTTGGTTGAAAAGACCGAGGGGGGGGGGCAATTTTCCGCTCTGGCCGTAATCAGACATCAGCCTAAGAAAATTGTTAATTTGGTCGAGGAACAAAGGCCACCTATTTTTTCGGTCGAGACTGAAAGTGTGGTAGGCCTAGAAGAAAATGTTCAAGTTTCTGAGCCAAAAATTGACTCAGAAAATGATTCGTCAGATGAGTGTTCCAATGATGAACAAGACCGATACACGACTTCGGACCATAAAACCACATTAGTTGATATGGTAATTGGAGACATGGTTTTAGACACCGAAACTACGCCAATCGATATGATTATTGGTGATAAAGCCGATATGGAGAAATCCCGTTTGGCTAAGTTGTTCGAGTTGAAAGCCGAAATTGGCGAAATTATTATGCCTGGGGGCATAATAATTGTCCAACACATTCGGCGGCCGATGGTAAAAAATATTTCACCAAGTCAAAAAATTTTGGAGAAAAGTCTTTTCTCGGCCTAGAGCGAAATCAATTTGAGAATTTTGATGTAAAAAGATCTCAGCTCGGAATAAAACATCATTGACCTCCTCCACTTTATGGTTCGGCAACGAGCATTGAGCCCTTGTACACCAAAAAAAAAAAAGTGGCCTTTCAGGCCAATGCACGAGAAAATAAGGGGGAAACATTGGCGATTTCCAAGATGGGGGGCTGAGACAAACATTATGGCCGAGGTCGAGAATAGGTCGAAAAAGAAGAAGAAAATAAGGGGCCAATGAGTATCTATCCGTTTTCTTTTGGCCGAATTATAAGTCTATCTGGTATAATCGGTGGCTGCTCGCCAAGAAAGATTATTCGCCACATGCTGCGTATAAGAAGATAAAGGCCGTGTCGTAATTTTTGGCACACCACATGATGCCAATTCTGCTTCATTTCCCCATGTGGGACTTCATGAAGGCCTGCGCACTATATGGCGGGCAAATTGGAATCTCGGCCAAAAAAAAAGTAGCATGCAAAAAGGATACATCATGGCATGCAAAGGTTTTGTTAGCAATGGTCGAAGTCAGCGCATGTGAACTGAAGGACAAGCTCGGTGGAGGCCATTCAAATGCACAATATATATATGCCAACTGAATGTACAACAGTGTCACATCAGGTATATATATATATAGGCAGGTTGAGCTCAGGAACGGTTTTTATTGACCTCGACTCCAATTACTCTCGGCCTCGGCCCTGCTTTACGACATTGGCAGAACAGAGGTGGCTTTAATGCCAAGGAACATAATTTGTTTCAGCAATACGACGAAATGTTGTTGGCAACGAACGGTTAATTTCCTTAGACATTCGGCTTACGAGCTGAAGTTCAAGGAAATTGGGGGGCAATGTTTGGATCCAAATTTACACCATCGGCCCATGCAATCAAGGTCGTTGAGTGAGCATAGCTCTCAATCGTCAGATGGAAAAGTGGAGATAATTTTTTATCATTATTAAAGGATAATATTATGGTTTTTATCATAATAATTATCTTTTAATATGAATTATTCTAGCATCTTTTTCAACCAGATAAATAGGGTGCGAATTATATCCCGAAGCAAGTGGAATAGTCAGATTTAATTTGGATTTGTTAGCAGTGTATCGTGTGGATTAGAGCAACTCGGCTTGGATTATGAACATGTAGCATAACATGGGATTTGCAAGGCTTGGATAATGGTGAGATGAGAAACCTAGGTAGGCTAGGTTTTTAATGCATGGTGATGGTGTTGTCAGATTGAGTACAAAGCCATAAGAATTGGTGATGGGATTAGGCCATATAGTTTGCATGCCGTGTGGACTGGGCTAATTATTAATATATATATATATATATATATATATATATATATATTAATTGGTGGCTATTAATTTGTTCATCTTTAAAGCGTGCGGATTATTTGGAGATTCGATGTGGTAACTGATAAGACTAAACACAAGGATCAGATTTGGTTGTATTTTTGGCTAAGTTCAGAGTCTTGGGGGGAGTAAGGCTTATCCGAGGCTCAAATCAGTGGAAGAGTTCTAATAACATGGTAGTGTTTACCAGCTTATCAATCAGCGCATACTCGTCCCAATAAATATAAGGCTACAAATAATGGAAAGAGGAGCTCCAATTCAACACACAATTGCCCTGCGCAAAACCTCTCAAACATCTTGAGATTTTTTTATTTTCTTTTTCCCGCCGACACACCTTCAGTTTGGATAAACAACACTGTGAAGGCAACCGGCGAACACCTTCAGTTTGGATAAACAACACTGTTGCCGTAGAATCAGCCGACCGAGGAGCACCTTCAATTTGGATAAACAGCACTGCGTCGAGGCCGACTGGTTATCTATCCAAGTCTCGGTCGAGAAAGATTTTCGAATCCTTATTGGCAGAGGTCATCTCATTAGCCTTCTTGGCGAAGTGAGGTATTACGCGTTACGACATTCGGTGCATTAAATGCCGAATGATTTTATGATTGGATACTCCTACGTGAGTTTCAGAATTCGGCATTCTGAGGGCAGAACCACATTTACCATCAAGACATATATCACCTTTGAATACTTGTGTCCGTACAGTCTGGTGTCGATTCGACGTGCTTATACTCTCACAAATATAATCACTGTGACTGAATCCGGCGCCGACGATTTGTGAACTTCGCAGAACTAGCAGCCTTGTCTTCAGGCTCGAGAATCCGAAGGCCGAGATTTGTTCCTCCCTCGGCCGCAGTCGCAAGATAAAGAAGTCAGCAACGCGCTCAACGCAACATCAACAAATTTTACTCCTCGGCCAAGCTCAGCCGATGAGTTGGCACGCCCCGCATTCAACTGAATGACGTAGTTAGCTTATTAGTTAGTCGGCCTGCACGCCACGTAGGCTTTGTTTTTAGGACCAACAAGTAGTCATACATACTATACCCAAACATTTTCCATGTTTCTATATTTTATATTTTTGGAAGATGTATATATGATTTTCACTTCAATAGAACATATGTAAATTTTGAATTTCATTTATTTTTCTCTTTTTAAATAGTGGAGCTCACCTATTACAGATGTAAAAAAATTATGTATATTTAAGTATTTGCATTTTCATACAAAAAAAAAAATTCATTTCAAAAAATTTGCATCATCATAACTAAAATTAATTGATACGCTAAATGAAAGCTAGCCTATTTCGATCTCCTTCACACTAAGGGTGTCTGGACGTCTTTTAACAACAAAGTAAAAGGAGGGGTAGATCCTTCTTCCTTTTTTTTTTTTTTTTTTTTTTTGGGAACAAAGGATAGTATCTATAATAAAGGGAGGGGATGGGCTTAGCCTCACAATGAGTTAGCAATAATGTGGTTTAAATTTGTCTTTTATGAAAATCAAATCTAAGACCTCTCACTTATAAGTGAAGAGAAATATCACTAGACTGTAGTACTAAGTAGCATAACTTTCTTTTTTCTTTTTTAAATTGCGGAAAAAGTGGGAGTAGTGCGTTCTACAGGTACTTTCTCTCTTCATACCTTCTAACACCTCAAGTTGAGAATTCTTGTCATGCTTTTTCATTCACGATTTTATGTCTGTCCGTTCCATCCCAGTAGCTAGTTTTGAGTTCCCTTTCCCTACTTTTTGGTTAGACCTTTGGCTGGATCGAATCCCCCACCCCCTAAAGTGGTAAAGAAGGGCTTAATTTTAATTTTTTTTTTTTCCCTATCTAACAGGACAAACTCTAGTGGCAATGTCATATCTCTATCTCGAGAAAATGATTTCTTTTAGTAGGGTCGAGGGGGTTTCACAACCCTCGAAAAAGGGACTCTTATTAGTGTGGAAATCAAAATAAATCCAATGCAATTATGGCTTTCAAGCTTGGGGTGGTAACGGCACGAGAAGTTAACAACGATCGAACGTACCGCAACCTAGATAGGTTGTCGGCAAGCGTGACAAAGCCTTTGTGAAATGGACACAACCCGCTCGAAGAGGGCCAAAACAATCTCAAATAAGTTTAACAAACATGTGGAAAACTGGTTGGTACAACCAAGAAAGATGGTACGGAAGCCTTTGGGCATCTCACTGTAATGCAATCATCAAATCTTAGTAAGATGTTGACCTCTTTATTTCTCTTTTGCTGATTCCATGATAGACTCGTGTAGAAATTTCTGAATCTTACATTTAGTGGTCACAATTAAAAGTAAGACGTCACCGCTAGCCGCGCATCATCAAGCAACCAAGTTTTCGGGTGAGTGGAGCACTAATACTGAGAGACCACGATGCTTCATCCAACTTTTTTCAACATGATCTGTCTGTTTCCTTTTTCGTTCGCCAATTATTTTCGAAATCATTACTTGCACCAATTTCATGTAAAACATTTTCGACCAGAATAATGTTAGAGAGACCATACAAATCAAATGATGTGATCATAGATAGTTGAATTATTAATTAATTATCAATTAACGTGTATATTTTTTATTAGTGATATATTATTTGTTTACAAATTTGATTTAAAATTTTTATCTCCGTAACATTATCATTTGAAAAATCAATACGTCTATTGAGGGCTCACCAAGAATTTACAACCCGAAATCAATACAAAAAATATGAAAGCATTTTAATGAATCAAATTTTTCATAAAATGATTAAAAAAAAAAAACTCACTTTTTTCATTTCTAGATATGGGTGAACAAAATATGGAGGCGTACGGTCATGTTATGGTCTTTGACCCAATTAATGTGTTGGAAGTTAGAATATAAAACTCCATTTTAATTCTTAAAAAATAAGTTTTAGACTATACTTTTATATAAAATTAAAATCTAATTTTAGTCTCTGATAAATTTAATTATAAGAGTTTTAACGAAAAGTTCACGGTACTGTTCACTTTAACGAAAAATCACATTTTTACACTAAAAAGTCAATCATGGTACTATTCACTTTACCCTTTATTTTGTCCTTATCATTAAAACTCAAAGTTTTCAAACCCTTTTCATTTGTTTTCCTTTTAATTATTTCATTTATTAATTATATTTTGATGTTTTATTTCTTTTTTTTTTCTTCCTATTTTAATGTAGTTATTACATTTAATTTTCATTTCATTCAACATAATATATCTTGATGTCTACATTTAGGTAAACTAATTTTTTTATATAACATATTCCGATACAATTTGTATAATCTTTCAGTTTGGTACAATAAATTTAATATATTTCGGTATATCTATCGATACAAATATATAAGTGCATTAATTCAAATATAATACATTTCGGTAGGTAAATTTCGGTACATTAATTCAGTTTGATACATTTCGGTATTGACATTTAGGTCCATTAATTCGATATAATACATTTCGGTAAATACATTTAGGTTCATTATGATATATGTTGGTATAAACATTTCGGTATAGTCAATTATGTACACTTATGCATTGGAATCGGGATCCTCGCCAGATCCTCTTTGTGAAGATCCCGGAGATCCATCAATCTTGTTTGTTCATCGTACATCATGCGATCAGAAATTATTTTAAATATTTTTATTTAAAATTAAACACAAACAGTACCTAACAAAAAATGACCGCACAATGTACGATGAACATACACAATTCACGGATCCCTAAAATCCTCGTTAAAAGGTTCTGGAGAGGATCTTGTTGGGTATTTACATATTTGTGTGTCACTAATTTCTTTTAGTATTTTCTCATTTATGTTCATTTATAATTGAAAGAACTAATATGTGCATATTAACAAAATTAAAAATTTAATGTGAACCAAAGAGAATATACTCAAAAAAAAAAAATATATATAATAATAACCAAAGAGAATATAAATTTTAATAAAAGTACACTTTAAGAGATTAAATTGAATATATAATCTAGCAATAGGTTTTTTTTTTTAAATTCTAATCTTTTGCAAAGGCTAATGTTCAAAAACCCTTTAGAACTGCTAACACACAAACAACCATACAGCAAACAAATGGGGACTTTTTACGATGGAAGTTATCCTGATTTGGTGTATCATTATTTTCAAAATTAAACTCTAAGAGCATGTTCAACGAAATTGTCAAATTCTAAATGTTAAATTACTTTAACCACCACGATGTGGCCCATTAGTTGATGATGAATTTTAGGCCCGTATTTCACATGGTACGTTCAGGGTTTGATTCCTGACGCTAGTGAACCGCATGATGGTGGCTAAGGGAAGGCTGAAATGCCTATGTGAGTCTTCCCGGGCTATGGAAAGGTGAATTGTCGTGACGAAGCCATCAGCTAGTCCATTTTTTTAAAGAAAAGAAATGTCAAATTACTTTTGAAAGCTGACGTGGCAGTTTGATATTTTTTTCTTCACAAAAGCGATAGATAATTTTATTGATTAGAACAAACATATAGAACCAACGTTACATCGAGGTACCAAATGGGTATAATAATCCAATGACCAAATATTCTGATATGGAGATAAATCCGCATAAATTAGCAAATAAAGAAAGCCCCTACCCAGCTACCACAACACAACAAGAACCATAAGCTATTGGTGTAGATCCGCCATAAAGACGGTAGATGTAACAAACCTAGTAGGCACTAGTGTAGATCTGCTACAAAGACGACAGACGTAACAGACCTAACACTAGAGCCACAAAAGCAATCGTAAGAACGAGGTCACAAATGACTCACTAAAGCGATACAACGCGGTCTGCTAAGCATAACAAAACAACACAAAATGAAAAACTACCTAATCCAAGAATAGAACCATCAACCAGCAAGTCCTCATAGTGAGGACAAAACCGCTTCTAGAGAGATTTATAGCATCTATATGAGGAAGAATCGCTATAGATCAGATCAGGTAAGGCGGCTTAGTCATAGTCGAGAGAGTAGCGCACATCTACCGTGGAAAATGAGCCTAGGAGATGGACCTGACTATCACAACCGTAAATCCTAGCACTTATCACAAATAATGCCCAAAATCAAAGGGCATATCTTAGGAAGAAACTCCAACAAAAGTTGGAGGGTTGTTAGCAAAAACGGTGGGAAAAATGAAGGGTGTTGAGCATCCCAAGGACCAGTGAAAAAGAAGTTGTGAAAGGGGTCGTTAGTCAAGGGAAGAGAAGGAAAGACACAAGAACAGTATGGGAGCGGGGTGAAATTGGAGGAGAGGGGGGAATGATGAGGAGACAAGACAAAGAGTAGAGAAGGCTGCCGAATTAAGGAGTCGCGCCGCCAAATCTAAGGTTAGAGTGGGTAGGTGAGAGGATTAGAGTAAGAGTGGTGGCAGTTTGACATTAGGTATGACTCTTCTCCAACCAATAGGTCGAAAATTATATTGTTTCATTATGTAAAACTAAAAGAGTAATAACAATCATAATGATACTACATAGTTTAAAGTAGGCCATGCATATTAACTATCATATAAGAATTTGTTTAGAAATTGATAATTCACTCAATTAAGTTTTTTTTCTTCTTTCCCTCTAGGTAAAAAGTATGGAAGATGAGTTAGTTCTGGTCGTAAAAGAAAACCCCATCCCTCGTAGTCTTACTATTTTTGTGAAGATAAGACTACTTTTTCTAGAGATTAAAAGAGACGATTCGCTACTGAATCATCTTCCGCTGTAACTAATGTATCTTCTACCTACTATTTTTGAATGATAACGTATGGATATCTGTAATTTTCAAAGTGAGGGCATAATATTTAAGAAAAATAAATAATGTGGACCAAGAGAATGAAGCTTTGGTGGTATGAATGAATTTAATTCTTGATGGTTGTGTAACAACGTGGCGTGTACTCAGTTCCTTCTGATAGGAGCCCAAATAATTGTTTACCTAATCAGTGCAGTCCAGTGATTGATCATGGAGACACTTCGAGAATTCAATTACAGGAAAATCTCTCCTCTATCAACTGTTAACGTCGAGTGCAATCATAAGCGCAATCATAATCGAGTGCAACAATATGGTACAGGGGGGCAAAATTTTGTAACAGTGCTTTTATTACAAGTGCTTTTCACTGCGAGAGTACATAACAACAAACAGAGTAGATGGAAGATGCAATTGCAAAAACAGGCTTTCTTTTCTGGGCGAATGCCGTGACAGCCTCAGTTAAATCATCAGATAACAGCTTGCCGAATTCCATGTTGCAACATAATCCAATCCTTGCTCCACATTCAGCTCCCTACACATTTGCAATACCGCTTTCGTCCCCGTCACTGCCAGTGGAGATTTCAACCCGATTCCTGAATGTCATTTCCCAAAAATTAATAAATTAGCATCCTCTAAACGAACTGTTACTACTACGGGTGTTTGATTACATCTAAAAAAGTTAAAAGCGTTTTCCGCCATCTAAAAGCGCTTCTAGCTCCAAATGTCCACACCCTTGTGAGCATACGTGTAAGAACAATCCCAAGTTACCTGATTGATCACAAATGATTTATTTTTTGAAATGACTAAATTACCCTCCGCGATTAGGAGTACACCATTGTCCAACTCTTCCTTGGAGTCGAATACTCTAGAAACCAGGCCCAGCTGCTTAGCCTCCGTACCCGAAAAGCTCCGACCCCTAAGCGCCAATTCAATCGCGTTACCGTATCCGACAATTACCGGCAGCCTCTGAAGCGTCCCGAGGTCCGCCGTGATCGCCAGGTCGACCTCTTTGCTGCAATACCTTATGTCGCAGGCGGTCACGATATCGATACCACCGCCGATACACACCCCGTGGATGGACGCAATCACCGGCTTCCGGCACCGCTCGATCGCCGTGATCGCGTCCTGCAACCATTTGATCTCCCGACGGAGATGCTCTCCAACTCGGCATCGGTCTCCGGAGGCGAACTTGTCGGAGATCGATGTGAGGGTTTTTAGGTCGATTCAGAAGTGGTCGCCGGCGCCGGTGAGGACGATGACGTTTACGTTAGGGTCTTGGTCGAGGGAAGAGAGGGCTTCGGGGAAGGTGAAGAAGTCGCGCGAGAGAGCGTTGCGGTGGCTCGGGCGGTTGAGCTGGAGGTAGAAGACGGAAGATTTAGGGTTTTTCTGATCGATTTTCACACGGATTTGTAGGTCGCCAGTTTTGTCTGTCACTGGCTGAAGATTGCGAGAAAAGAAGGGAAATGAAAGCAAGGGAAGGATGTGAACAGATTTACCAAATCACTCCAACCTCAGAACGACAACGTATTAAGATTAAAAAAAAACCAAAAAACAAAAAATGTAACAAATAAAAAGAGGTCCTACCGGGAGTCGAACCCAGGTCGCTGGATTCAAAGTCCAGAGTGCTAACCACTACACCATAGAACCTTCTTGTTAAATGTTTGTCTTTTTATTTTATTTAACCATATAATTCCATAGAAGAGTTGTTCGAATATTGTAGTATTAATTATTGAGAGAAAATTGTAGAAATAGTCCATCAACTTTAACACAGTTAGAGCAATGATTCCTCAACTAAAAATTCATGATCATTGGTCATTTAACTCATCAAAACGTGCAGCCTTTTCGTCAACTCAGTCAAAATTCCGTCAAAATGAGTCATGTTGGAATGAGCACTGCTACAATTGAGTTAAAGTTGAGGGATCATTGCTCCAATTGGGTTAAAGTTGAGGGACCATTGCTACAATTTTTTTCATTTCATTTTTCATATTTGCCCCTTGATTCAGCCTCAAGTGTGTGGCACGTGACTCATTTTGACGAAAGTTCTAACGGAGTTGACCAAAAGGATCATAATTGCTTGTTTTAAAGAGGTAAGGGACCAATGGACATAGAACAAGTGCTTCATGTTAAATCAAATGGTTTCCTTCCCAGTTTAGCTTTGTGTATCGTATTATATAATATAATATATATATTAATGTTGCTACTTTTCCAGCTAGGGTTTCCAGCTAGGATGAAATTTCCAAAGAGAGTAATATGTTCTCATGCACGTAATGCCCTGGATTAAGGAATCATAATTTAACATGAATTAGGGCACAACTAACAAGCTCCTGCCTGCACCGCACGTAATCAAATGATTTGTTGAATTAAGTCTTTTCGTATTAGATGATGACGATGCAAGACAAAATTTTGTGATTTGATTCCAATTTTGTTATTGCGTTGAATTTGACCCCAACATGATCAAAAGATGAAGCTGTAAATCGGAGAGCTTCCTGTTGCTGAAGATAGTGTTGTTCGTCATCCTGTACCTTTTGCCTTATCTCTTGGCTTCGTTAATTGACATGGTGATCTGACTCCCACCAATACTAGAAGGCAAAGTAGCCCAACGCCAAAGCCATCACCAATAATCTTGAGATATCTCTCACTGAGCATCAGAAATGAAATGTCGTAAACATCCATGATGATAGTGCATTATCATCACCATATTAACTAGTAATCGTGACCATATAATCAATGATTTATTCGCTCATTAAATGAAACTAATCAACCCAAATGTGCTTTCCTTGTATGGAATATAAGGGTATCCAACTATATATCGATTAGGGCTTTACTATCCACACCCCCCTCTCAATTATCAGCCCTCGAATCAAATGAATTGAATAAGATCATAGACAAAAATTTACAAGTGATGTGTAGGAAGTAAAAATAGGTGTGTCAATAGTATCACCCCTATCGATTATAGGAGGTATCTAGCTTTCTTTTATGCAGTATTACATCTGTAATGATGCTTTGTACCGGAATAACCTCCATATAGCATTTAAGAGATAATAGATATCTTTCATTTTCTAATGTTGAAAATTGGCATGCTCCATTAGTAATATAGTTTCTTGTACTCATTGAAGATAGCTAAGTCAGAAATAATTTTTTTCAATTGCACCTCTATTATAGTTATAAAATTAATTTGGTCCCAGTATTATGCTTGCATAGAGGTTATACTGTATAGTATGTAATATGTTTCGTCTAAAATGGATGTCGATCCGTGTCACCTTTAATTAGCACATTTAGTTTGTTGTTTTAAAATTGGAATCATCAATTTGTTTTATTTTTTAAGAAATTCAGCATTGGCATATGAATTTTGCATTTGCATCATCGGTGGAAGTTTGTGTTGAAAATGGCATCGGTAATTAGCATTAGTTTTCTGCTTGGCATTGGCAATTAGGTTTAGTTTTCTTTTTGGTAAGCTCATGGTTTTTGCCATCATGGGTGACTTTTTTAGACAATAGTTAATTTAGCAATTTGGTTCAATTTTATATTAAGATACTTTCGAGTATTTAGGATTTTTGGAGAACAGTTCCCTTTTTTTTTTTTTTTTAAGTATAATTAAAGGTTAAAGTCACCCTCGCTAAAGAAACTTTTTAAATCCGTCCACGTATATATCAAGCTCTCTTATTCCAATTCCAATCATTTAAGGGTATACGTACGTACCTAAGCTAGCCACCTTAATTTCAACAAAAGTCAAATCCTTGTTTAAGCATAGATTTTTAGCTAGGGTTTGGGGGGTGGTAAGTAATCATATTTTTAGTTCTACATTAATTCTTGTACCTAGCTAAAACTCTCTTAACTTTTTAATGTCATTCTAAATTGGTATAAACATTTTTAAACATTCCAAACAACTGAACAAGTATCCAACCTATTGAAAATGTCATATCCATTAAGGCTCAGTTAATTTTTTCCGTTGGATGTACGTGTGACAACAATAGGTTTCACTTTTTAGCTTACGTGGACACTAAAATAATAAAAAAGAAACTTTTAAAAAAGACATGGAGATATAAAAATAAGTAACAAATTCACAAATAAAATGAAAAACTAAAATGAAAATTGGGAAATATCAAGTCCCAGCCACTTCCAATCTCAACCTATGACCATCGAAACCCCATCCCAACCTTTATATTCAAAACCCACCAACTAGGTATCATGGTCAACATTAATTAGTTGCCTCAAAATCAAAATTTAAAACATAGATTATATAATATGAGACCCCATGATCAAACGAGTATTGAATTGAATCGAATCGAAAATGGACCCAAATTGAAATTACAACAGGAGGGTAATCTTCTAACAAAGAAGAGGGTTAAGAATTCCGATACGATTTCACTCATTTGTCAATCATTGGCTCGTAAAGCTTCTAGTTCTTTTTTATGGGCCGCATCATGGCAGTTCATACCATTTCAGCAACCCTCATGACCTTCTTGTCAATGTTGGTAGCTTGAGTTGTAGGGTGGAGTTGGTGGCTGTGCGTTGCGTTTGGACTGATGGTCTGATGGGGGTGGTGGTGACCGTTAGTTGGTGGAGGTCATGTTTCCATGACCTTTTATTGATTTTAGAGACAAAGTAAGCTTGAGTTAATCTAATAAAAAAATTAATTGAGGCTTAATGTATGTTACATTTTCCATAAATTGGCTACTTATTTAAAATATTTAAAAAGGTTAAGACCAATTTAAAATGACATTAAAAAATTAAAGATTTTAGTTACTTAAACCTTTTTAATTTTTTGTCGATAGAACGTAGTGTGTGACTTCATTCCAAGCACAGTACATGAGAATGAAAATCATGGCAATATTCATGTTTGTCAATATACGTATGTAAGCCTACTCCTGTTGATAACAATGGCAGTTTTAGTTTCGATGACGTCGACAACAAATAGCAATCATAAATGAATGATGAATCATTCATATAGTGTGTGGTATTCCTCAATATTTTCTTCGTTTTCTTCTTTTTGTTTGTGGTTCTTTTGGAGATACATGAATGACAGGGCAACTTCAGGGTTGGGTGTTCGCTTAGCTGGCCGCCGGACATGAGATAAATGCCAATTATGTTTATGCGAGTTCAAGATTAAATTGACATCCCTTTATATATATCCTAAAAGGAGTGAGAGGTAGCTAGCTAGTAGATATCACTGCATTATTGGTCTCTCAATGGAACTAGGATTCTCTCCTCTTTTGTTTTCATTCCCTTCTTTCATATTCTTTTATTTTGTCTTTCTCTTATTATAAAAAATTAATATAAAATATTGACGTGACTTAACCGTCACCGTTCAAATAGGAAGGAAAGAAAGAAGAGGAAACAAAAGATAGGAGAGAATCCTACTTTCCTTTCAATGATCATGAAATAAAAAGCCCAAATCATTTCAGGAGAGCAAGGGACTATTACGTCATAAAGTCAAAACATTCTCCTATATACTTGGCTTTTGGGTGATAAAAAGAAGAGAATTTAACGAAAAGTTTCTGATACTATTTATTTTAACGAAAAATCATATTTTTATATTAAAAAGTCAATCTTGATACTATTCATTTTTTCTTTTATTTTGTCTTTATCATTAAAACTCAAAGTTTTTAAGCCATTTTCATTAGTTTTCCTTAAAAAGAAAGGGGTGTGTCATCCACACACCCCTTCATACACATGCTCTTAATTTGCGACCGTTGAATCGACTGAATTAAAGAAGATCAAAATAAAAAAATTAACAAAATATGTGTGAGAAGTAAAAAATGATGTGTGGATAACACACTCCAAAAGAAACTTTTCTTTCTCGAATTTGGCAAAATATCAATATCTAGCTAGATTACTAATCAAACACAATTTTGTTTGAATATACGGCTCAAATTAAAAGTTCGAAAACTTAACGCACATACTAACTAGCTTTTAGTTTAGTTGTATTTTTCTTTCTAAAATTAGAAATTGTCTCAAGGAGGCATTTCTTTTTATTTTCTCATTCATCAATGACGAGTTGCAATTATAAAACTTGTTCCAATTTTATTGCACGTACAACGCGTTTTCACTGATGAATGATTAATATTTTTAAAATAACATAGCTTATAAAGGATGTGAACTCCAAAAAAGAAAGGATGGCAATCAAATCACATATAATGAACGTCGTTGGAACTTGGAAATGGCGATGTACATGGCAATCTGTCCAAAGGCTCCCATTGTATCCACCTAGCATTCTTGAATCCCAACCAATAATAGAGACAAGAACAAGCAACAACATCATGATTGTCTTGTGGCTCATATTTAATTAAATTCTTTTGTCCGAACTTAATAGCTCCCTCCCTCTTCCCATCTCATAACCGCAAAAAATATGAAAAAAAGCTGGCCAGCCTGCTTGGATTGTGGAATTTGATTACTTGAAGAAGAAAAAAGTCAGTGAGATGATCCCCCGATGCACACGAGAGCCTGTAAATATTGCATGAACAGTTAAGCACTACCAAACAAATATTCAACGGCATGGAACATAAGCTTTGTGAATGTGAATACTTGTGTGTTAGGCTTGAAGATTTTATTCGTTGTACGTATAATACCGCATGTCATATTATTATTCTATTAAAATTGTAACATGTGTATTTATTTTTTAGATTTAATCATATCAATATTGTCATATACTCTTATGTAACACGTCAAATGTTACACTTTGTGGCAAGTGTTCAGCGTACATATGCAAATTAATTTCTGATCTGTGTGACTTGTGAGAATTTACAAGTTACAACTAGGGCTGACGCGGCAAGGCGTGTTTCATTTAGGGCTTTTGAAGATGGAGAGAAACGGCTCGAAGCGCCAATGGCCATAAAGCATGCACTAGTGCTTGGAATTAGAGATAGAGAAATCACGTGAATCGGGCTCTACTATCATCAGGACGGCTTTGCGTTGCGAGAAAGAGTAACGTAAAAAATCATACTCATATTTTAGTAGGAAGAAGCCACTAGTTTTTTTAAGGAGCGTGGAATCCATGTTTTATTAGAAAACTCCTAAAACATTTAGTAAATTACTGCCGATTAACCATAACTAAGCTATAACTCTTTCTAATTCATTTTATGGTGAGATTAATTATTTGATTAATTATGGTGATGATTTGGATCCTAATTCTTATCCAAAGTAGTGTCAAGAAGTATGGTGAATGCTCTAGCTTTTTTTTTTATTGCCGTTGGATGGAGGTAACGGGCACGCGATGGTGGGGCACGTGGGACTAAAAATTTGTGGTTCAGTGAATGAGTTTATGGTACACCACCTACTAATCCTCCATCTGTCATGCAACATGAATGAGTTCAATACGCACACCCTAATTCTGTTTCTCACACTTTGTGTATATAAATTAACACGCTGCGTAAACCCATCGACCATCCTCGGCTAGTAGTCCTTTAATTTTCTCTGCATGATAAGTTGAGAGGAAAAGATAGAGAGAGCTCTAGGGTTTCTCATCACCAACTGAGTCCTCCTCCTTAGCTTCTTCTACATAAATATCACCCTCTTAATTTCCGTTGAGAGAGAGAGAGAGAGAGAGAGAGAGAGAGAGAAAGAGAGATTATCAGTTTGAGTTTTCTTAGTTAGGGTTTACAGATCTAGAGAGATTATGGCTACAGTAGCAGACAGTCACCATCCTTTGGCATTTACATTTGGAATTCTAGGTAAACAAAAGATGCATAAGTAGGTGTACATTACTCATTGAGATTTTTCTTTTTCTTTTTTTTTTTAATTTTTGTTACATTAGAGAGTTTCAAACTCTGTACTTAACATACATCTACCGATCACCCTATTCATCCTTACCACTAAATTAACTGCGAGTGGCTTGTTAAATACTAGTTGTTTCCATGAAATTTTTTATTTGAAGCAGGTGAGTTATTGTGATGGGAACTAGCTAGCTGGGTGTACCAAATGAAAGAGTAGAACAAACACGATATAGTGCCACATACGTGTAGTGTCATTTTTGGTGTTCGATCATATGTATTTGTTTGAGTGCCACATACGTGATCTTATTTGTTATTGTCATATTCTTCTCTCAGTTATGACACCTTTGAAACCTAGTTGGCCCGCATTTGTTACCTAATCTGGGTCATCATCTTGGCCATATTCTTTTTCGGATCCGTTTGTGAATTGTCTGAAATGACCACTTTTTCTTTACAGAAAAGCCTAGCTAAATACATATATTTACAAACCATGCGACAATAAATTTTCTTTGTATGTACACTATTCAAAGATTAGTTGTCCAATTTTTACTTGTTAATTTGTAGGTAAGTTCTTATGTTAAGTAACATTGTAAATCAGTGTGATCTTTGATGATCAACCTTCCTCACCACTATATATTATGTTACCCACTAATAAATATATAGAGAATGAAAGTGTTATTTATTTTAATTAAAAGTTTTTGATAGTTAAGAAAATTCCATCTGAATGACCACTACTAATATTATTTCTTTTGATGATGCCAGGAAATCTAATATCAGCCATGGTTTACTTATCCTCAGTGTAAGTGATACATATATTTATTTTTTAATTTTTATAAAAGGAATATATATGTTGTGTGTGTGTATAGAGAGACATATAACCAACTTGTTAATTATTAAATGCAGGCCGACATTTTATCGAATTTACAGGAAAAAATCAACGGAAGGATTCCACTCGGTGCCATATCTGGTAGCATTGTTCAGTTCCATGCTTTGGTTCTACTATGCGTTGATAAAAACGAATGCTATGATGCTCATCACCATTAACTCATTCGGAAGTTTTGTAGAGATCATCTACATCGTCATGTTCGTTGTTTATGCACCAAAGGAAGCTAGGGTTAGTATATTTCATGTTTAATATTTATTTTTCTCTCTCTATATACATACATATATATATATATATATATATTTATGTTCTAATTCCATAAACTTACTGAGTGCAGAAGTTGACAGTGAAACTATTTGGTATTATGAACGTGGGACTTTTCACCATGATCCTTGTCGTTTCTCACTTTCTAGTGGGGAGTGCATACCGGATCCCAATTCTTGGATGGATTAATGTTGCCATTTCTACCAGTGTTTTTGTTGCGCCCTTAAGCATTGTGGTAAGTGAATCAATCATACACATGACCCTATTATTTGTTAGTGTTCTTTTTCTTCACATTCTCAGTTTTTCATTTTTTATTATTTTTTAAGTGTATTAAGATAATAAAATACTAAATTTAGGTGCAATATGAACCGTAACAGTTTTTAATTAATTTTACTTGCATCCCTAGCGCATATCTATAACTACGTATTCATTCAATTTATTATTTGTATTGCAGGCACAGGTTATCCGAACAAGAAGTGTGGAATTTATGCCATTTGGCTTGTCATTTTTCCTCACATTGAGTGCCGTTATGTGGTTTGCATATGGATTGCTCATCAAGGACATATGCGTTGTAGTAAGTATACTTACACTAAATTAAATCCTTTTTCAAATCAATCATCCCTATATAATAACAGTATTAACCACAATTAATTTGTCACATGTAGATTCCAAACGTTCTGGGTTTTGTGTTGGGACTGCTTCAGATTCTGCTGTATGGGATATACCGAAACCGAGAACAGGTGATAATAGACGATCATGAGAAAAAGCTACCGGCTGCTACACATGAGAACGTGAAAAACATTGTGATCATAGCCACATTAGCAACTTCCGAGGTTCATCCGGTGGATGATCAACCGAACAATCGCAACAATGACACCGACGTTAATAATAACGCCGCCATTAGAGACGCAAAGGAGCATGAACAAACGGATGATCATCGTCATGTGGAAAATGCTTCCGTCGAGCTTCAACCTAATGAAACCTCATCTGCAGTGTGATGCTGGCAAAGTCGTATGTCGTACTTCTCGGAAAGAAAAAAACTACGATCAATCGAGCGCCGTTTGATGTGTAGCAGCAGCAGACGCTTTATCACGCCAAGATGTGATCTGATCTTGTTATATTATGTTTTTTGGTTAATTGTCTCTTAATTAATTATTAAATGGCAGTTCCATGCGTGGGGACTCTGGTGGTTCTCAGCGATGTAAAGTAATTGTGGGCTGGAAAGCTACATCTATCTGCGCTTGGCTTTGAATAATACTCATTATTAATATAAAGTGACGTATGCTTAATTTATGTCCTTTATTTCCCTCGTAATATTTGGGTTTATTTGAAACACTGTTTCACACAAATTATTACACGTATATTTATTTATATTAGTAATCTTAAAAGTGAAACATATATCAAGTCAACTCATATTATAATACTTGAAATAGTCAAGTATTAAGAATATACAGAGTCTCACATATCAAAATTCACAAAACAAATTACAACTTAATTGAATGATTCAACTTCTAATTGCACAAAGATATTTTGTGAAAAAAAATCCAACAAGATGATTAGTAGTTGGTCACTAGGTCGAATATGAAATCCTGACTTAGACGATAGGCGAGTGTTGGAGAATAGATTTCCACATTGAAAACTTCATAGAATATATTACAAATTATATCGAATGATTCCACTTTTAATTGTACCCATGCCTTTATGATAAAACCTAATATTGTTAGATATATAACTCTTTAAAATATAAGTGTTTAGGTTGAGATAATATCAGTGTAATTAAGAATGATCATAAACCGATTCTAAAATCTTGACATGACAATGTTCCCAATACACATAAAAGGTTTCTCATATTTCTTATATATTAATTTCATATTTTCCTAATTAATTGATTGCCGCAATCGATCGAAATAATTGGGCTCAAAGTTGAGATATGAGCGCCAGATTGCAGTAGGAGAAGCCAATGGTGGAGTTTGCGTGAAGGTCTTTGACACAATTATCTCACGGGTTGTGAGGGTGCATATATATTTCCGAATATCCTGCGGATTGGCACGAAACTTTGTTGCTTACGCGTTAAGATTGATATTAAGTTTGAAATTTAGTGCATAGATCGGTAAAGTGAGGATGTCAAACATCATAGGACAACAGAAACCATGCTCTACGGTTCACATTTTTAGAACATTATTATCAAATTATGCAATAGATAGATGTATCAATTTCCAGCTTGTCACACAATAATTGATATGTAATAAGCAAGTAGGCTACTTCTATGTACGATATTGGTTACTGTTCGGGCAAAGATTTCTTCGGAGAGGGCTCATCGGCTCTCAGCACAGCTTCTCAAGGGATTGGCACTTTGGATGTGTAGTCGGGCTCTTGCCTGCTGATGTGCTGCAAGAAGAGGACAAAGCTAGTTTTGAAAGGTGTCTTTGTGGGGCCTTAGGTGTAGGCCTTGAGGCTCGCGATCAAAATTAACTAAGTGATAGGCGTGCCACTGCTATCTCAGTATAGCAGATGTAGAACACGATTGTGTTTAGTCGATTACTTGTGTCTCAAGTTACTCAGACTTCTTGTTATCAAAGGATTGTCGTGGATGGGTTAAATCCACATTAAGTTCTTTTTCTTGCCTTGTGACCAAGGACTTTCAATTCATAGTCTTGTACATTCGAATGAGGGGAGTCCAGATCCCTTAAGTCATTTGTTTGGTTCTTGATTGGTTTTAAATGAAAGCATGCCCGTTAAGCTGACCAGATCCAGATACAAATAAGACTTTTAAAGTAGGAAAACATGCGGAAATGACTTGAATACATGCTGGAGAATACATTAAGCAGTAGATCTATTATCTTAGAAAACACACAAAGAACTTTAAGCAAGATTTCACTTTGTCGGGCAAGGTTGAACTTCTTGCAATCAAATCTCTTTGAGTTTACAGAGGTTTCTATGTTAAAAAGGGATGGATGGTAAACTAGTTTAATCGAGGGAATCGATACTATGCCACTAGGGGTGATAGCAGAGCTTCTAAACAAGACAAAAGATAGCTTTTGTAAGGGAGATACCTGAAAATAACTGAGATTTGGGCTGATTACAGCTTTTAGATGCAAATTTGGCTTGAGGGCAGAGTTTGTATGTTTGTTTGATTGGTTGAGTGTCCTTGTCTCTGGGGCCTCTTCCTCCTTTTATAGCCAGATTAGCCCAACTGTAGTAATTTTGCTCTTACCCGAAAACGCTTAGAGGGTAGTGAGTCATTAGGTTTTTACTTGTATTGCCACTGAAAAATATTTTTTGGCTGATTGTGAGGTAGTCCCGATCACTTGACATTTAAATCATAGGCACATGGCCTATGCATTAATGGGAAGGTGCCAATTTGTCTCTGGGCTTGATGCTGGACTTCGGGCAAGTCTTCTCTTAATTGGCACCTCTAGGCTTTCACACACTTGCAGCCCAATGTTCAAATATTAACCCAAACAGTTACGGTACGATTTACTATACCAAAATCATGCTTTAATAAGCAGACTACAATTGTGCTGATCAATATGAGAGAGATGTGAACATGATTGTCTTATAACTATATAGAAATTTAAATAAGGAGTTAGAAAATATATTTTACTTCAATATGAGTTATATTAAATCGATGTAAACCTTATAATGTAATAGGGTAATTATAAATTTGCCTCATTAACTTTTTACCGCACAGAATTTTTATTAAGAGCTTGTTATCATAGACTATGATGACAATGCACCAAAACCAACCGTAAAGAAGATAAATCAACACACAAGCAAAAATAACAATCATAAGAACTCAAGTGATAAGATTTTTACCACCGGCATAATTAGGTTAAAATAACATAGAAATATTTAGAAGAGAACAAGGCAATTATAGTATAAATGACTCAAGTAAGGTCGTTCTCCTCAATGACTGATATGAAAAATAATAAGTGCAAATAAGTAAAAGTATTGATACCAACAATAATGAAAATAAGAAAACAAATTTATAACAATCAATTTTAGAGAATTAAGACTAAGAAGCACTAAGGTTTTACCGTCACCATTAACAATTATATATGGTTAATTATATATGGTTATTTGAGTTAACACATACGAGCTTTGAAGGTTAGATTTTCCTAGTGCATACTGGTAGAAAAATATGGAATTTTGACACAATCATCTTGAAAGACACACGAACATTCTCCAATTGGAATTACTCTAAAATTCGTCTATTTGAATACTTTTTACTCAAGAGGATGTCGAGTGTCCTACATTGAAAATATACTTCAAAGTATCAAAATTCTACCAAAATAACCAATAAATTATAACTAAGAATAGGGTAATATATATATATATATATATATATAGCATAACATCAACTCATCACATATTCTACTTTTGATATTCAAGCTAGAATGTATATCTAACAAGCAATCTGTCTGTGATATTCATATCAAATATAAACATGCAAGAATAATTAAGTTTTGTGAAAACCCTTTGAAAAATAATGTAACCCTTAAGAGCTTGATATTCTCCTTAAGTGACTGACAATTCCCAACGACAAGAAGCTTTAAACAATTTCAGGGTGATATTTCAACAAAAATTACATACAGCTACTTGTCTAAACATCTTAATGGTAACTAAGCATTAAGACATAGATAATTTAAAATCAGTGATGACAATTTAAAGCAAGTATGCATAACATCATAAGCAAATTGAAAAAAAAACTACATATCCATTTTAAGGCTTGCGGCCTCACCGTGGTAAATGAAAATTATTTATGCCTAGTCATAATTGAATATCAAAATATTATTAAGATGAAAAGTTAAGGAAAAACACCCTTGTAAAATCAAGTGTAAATCGTCAAGTTCTCAAAACCGAGTTCTCCCAAGCAAAGCTGTTCCTGAGAAACTCTAAGGCTAAAATCGGTGCAGTGTCTTTCTCTCTTGTATATCCCTGCACTGCTCGGTTTTATGTGACTTGCTTGTTGTTTGCCTTGATGTAGGCTTTCAGTGTTTTATTGGCATCTTTGCCGGGTAATGAATTCCCAGTTTCCAAAAAAAAAAAAAAAAAAAAAATCGTCTATAAATAGTAGATCAATTCAAATTCTATCTAAAATAGATCTCTCAACAAATCTGAAAAACCAAATAAAACAATAAAATAAAGATTTCTAATCGAACGGGGATTTGGACTGCTCAAAAAATTAACCTTTTGACCGACCAAATCGTATGAATTCGGTCCAGAGATATCAATGGAAAGCTTGAAACGTCATTTTCAACTTCGTAGAAGGAACTTTTCTCCAAACATAATCTTTAGTGATCTAATGTCCAAACACTCTCAAAACATCAATCTACCAACTGCACAATATGCCTTCATTTAATTGCCACGATTGAACGGCTAAGAATTAAAGGTGGAGAATTTGATACAACCAACTTGAATGACTTGCGAATCTACACCAATTTTTAACACTTCAAAATTCCATCATTTCATCACTTTTCAAGCAAAGTAAATTTCGCATGTCTTAAATCGAAACGTAAAAGAAATATCAAAATTCTTCCAAAATCAACAAGTATATATAGTGATCCAGCTAATTGTGCTTGCATCCAATTCGGTGATCTTCTTTGAAAATTTTCACTAGAAAATAGTAAGAATAACTATGGGTACAACAATAACCCCCTAACCCCTTCAAACCATAGGTCTTAAATCTCTCTCACATCCTTTGGCTCAAAACACTTTGATGCCCCTTCTCTGTTCGTTCCAATTTTATAGGACGTCCCGAAGTGACCACTTTGATCTTGATGCCCCTTCAACTTAATCAAGAGAAATAATTTAATGAGTGGACGAGAAAGACACCCCATTTTGCAGCAGGAAAAAAGGGCAAACCGCAAGTTGATCCCGTTTCCTTTATAACGAAAGAGAAAGTACTCGAACATGTATGAACACGTTACCAAGAAAACGTGTGAAAACACTCGATAATAATAAGGTTGAATAAGACAGGAGCAGGGACAACGGATTTTTTTGTTTTGTTCCAAATATGCTAAAGTACAGCAGGCAGAAGAATCGTATAGCATTTAACCAGACGTTTTTACTCTCAAAAATTTTCAATACATCCAGTTTCTTCTGTTCTCCTTCAATCTTCTAGAAGATAATGTACAATTTCCATTTATGGATTCTTCTTCTTCAGTGTTCGGAGAAGAGGAAAGGAAAAAAGGTTAAATCAGGACACATGTTCGTCTGCACCAACTCTCCGTTACATTGGACACCCCAAACAAACCAGTCTGCGAAAAAACGAGGGTAGGAGCTGAGGTTGAAGAAGACCGTGCATTGTACACTACAGCACTAGTTGGTGCCATCAAAACTGCCTTGTGCACTCTGTCGTCTTTTCTCTCGCCAATTCTCTCCCCACATCTTGGCCTCAGCAACCGCTCGTTCCCTATCCAACATCCTTGCAGTTTCCTTTGGGGAATCGTCCTTCTCGGAACCATCTAACCCCCAGCTCCGTCCGGATCCTCCCCCTTCCTCATTCTTCAATATCCTTCCACCATCCCTGTGCCTTTTCTCATTTTTTTCTCCCGAACCTCTGTGGCCATTACCTGAAGCTGAGTTAGGGTCATAAGAGTGGTTGGCTAGGTACGACAGAGCAGTAACCACATCCCCAATGAGAGGTCGTGTGGCAGCCTGTTCGTGGATGCACATGGATGCCACGGCTACAGCTTGGTAGAGACCCCGCATTGGATACCGACCCTGCAGTCTTGGGTCTGCCAATTTCGAGAACTTCCTTCGATCATTGAACAATGGACGTGCCTGCATAGACATAAAACCACTGCCATTTAATTATTGCACAAACATAGAACCCATGCTTGCGAGACCCACAAGGCCTGCACAACAAGAAGACAAGTTTCTTCGAGCATTTCTACTACAAGAAACAAAGTGAAAATTACCCAAGTTATAAGGTTCTGTTCTCCATGGGGCCGGTCGCTATCTATGGCCTTACGTCCAGTAATCAGCTCCAGAAACACTACCCCAAAACTGTATACGTCTGACTTTACTGTCAATTGACCAGTCATTGCATATTCAGGAGCACAATAACCGTAAGTGCCCATAACTCTTGTGGACACATGGGACTTGTCTCCGGTGGGACCAAGCTTTGCAAGCCCAAAATCTGAAAGCTTAGGGTGAAATTCTTCTTCCAGCAATATGTTGGATGATTTGAAGTCCCTGTAAATAACCGGAGGGTTTGCCTTGTCGTGCAGGTATTCCAATCCTTTGGCTGCACCGGAAGCTATTTTCATTCGTGTGTTCCAATCCAATGGTTCCTTATCAGGTGGAAGATCTGCAGAGGGATCAACAAACCATTATAGGTGATTCATTAACGATCACTTGGATTAACTGTTAGGGAAACTAATGGTCCAATAACACAAGAAAAACAGAAGTTGCGTGCACTGTGTTTATAATTTATTAAGTCATCAAATTTTATTTGGAGACAATGCCCCCGAAAGGAAATGTTTCTTTTTCCTTTCCTCCATTTTACCATGGGTTTTTTTGATATAAGAAAATACTTCTATTACCGTATGCAAAACATCAAAATTCATCATTCATTCCAATTCTGTAAATATATCCCTTCAAGGTTGAAAAATCACTTCAGCATAGCATGCATCAAATGTATTTGTCATATTTGCAGAACAGGAAGTGTTCATATATAACATAACTGAAAACTACAAGGTGATTTTCCATGATCACTATCCACTAGCTGACATTAATGGAAGAAATTATAAAGTAAAAAGTTCCTAATTAGAGAAACAGACAATAAGACAAGAGAAGAAGGGGAAACGAAGAGGAAAAGTTACCGTGAAGGTGATCTTCCAATGATCCTAAGGGCATAAATTCATAAACAAGAAGCCGCTGGTCTCCATCAGCACAGTACCCAATAAGATTCACTAGATTAGGGTGATGCAGAAGACTGAGCATGAGAACCTCAACAAGAAATTCTCTGTTGCCCTGAAGTCCATTCCTATCCAATTGTTTAACAGCAACCACCTGTGAATGGCGATACAAAGTCAAGAATTCAAAATCGCCTCAACCATGCCTGAAGTTAATTCTGCGAAATCGTTCTGCAGAGCAATGACCTTTTCGAAATGTAATAATTAACAATGGATATCATAAACATCCTATAACCTTATAACCTTGATGTCTTACATGGAGAGATGGACTGGAAAGTACGATACAGAATCAAGAATTATTACACTCTAAATACTGTATGGAATTTAACAACCATTTATGAGTAATGATGTTGATATGTAAGTCTACAATTCTCGCTCACGATATAGCAGTGCCGTTATTTAGTTCTCATTATTGTTGAAATCACAAAACAAAATATAGCATTCTTGATAGCTATACAGTTACAGCATCTAACATGCTAATATTCGTTTCAATTCAAATACTCATCCTGTAATTCCTGTTCTCTGTATAAATAATAGATCGTGCAACAGCAAAAGAACTACCTGACCAGTGCTTTCGAGTCGCCCCTTGTATACACGCCCAAATCCCCCTTCCCCTATAAAAGACTCTGGCCTGAAGTTCTTTGTTGCAGTCGCGAGTTCACGGAAAGTGAAAGTTTGAGCAGCAATTTGCCCCCCCGGTACAACATCTTTGGACTCAGGCAATTTGGGCAGCTCCCCCCTGGACCCTCCATTGCTTCTTGATCTCAGTCTGTCTACTCCTGCATATACGACCATATCAAATTACTACAGATCACCAAGTATCAATGATCGTCAACCATCTCCGTCTCAACTCCAAATCCTTGATCAAATAGGACCTTGAGTTAAGCTAAACACCGGAAACCGAAAATCAATTGGATTTGCAAAAAAAACTCAATAAACCATAACCCCAATACGAAAAAACCTATTACGCATATTCGAAATTGACATCTTCTAAACTATAGAAAGCACAACTGTACTAAATTCAGTTATACTGTAATCAGTTGGATCAAATTATGTATATATATCTTAGTTCTTCAATTAATTATGAAACAATCCACAGCTTTGGACACCATTGATTATCAATCAGATTGATCTTGAGAAATCAAAGTTATCATGAGATCCAATTTTTACAAAAGAAAGGCGCATTCTTTTATGTCAATGAATTGTGGGGTCTACCTAAAACCTCTCAAATTTAGAGCTCACAAACTCAATGAAGTAATCAAGCATGTAGTAACACACACACCCAAATGACTAAAACAAACAATTAAGTTTAAATCAGGAGAAAAAAAAAAAAAAAAAACAGATCAGATCGAGCAATAACACATTTAAATTACCAAACAATAAGGATTGATAAACAAAAGCAATCAAGAACTCACCAGAAGGCAATCTTGAAATGTTATTAGAGACCGTTGGTTGAACCTGCTTTCTGTCATCAATTTCTGCCGCTGGATTGTTCAGCTTCTCCTCCTCCTTCGAATCGAAACAAGGAAAACAACCCATTTCCCCAAATCCAATTAAAACCTTATTTTAATTGTTTCCCAATACAAAAGATTGAAACTTTATTAAAATCCCAGATGAACCCAAAGCTCAATCAGAGGAGAGGAGGCTGCTCTTCCAATCTTCCAATCCCACTTTTTACAACAACCTCATCATCTGAGGGCCATCCAAACGGCAACTCTCTCGCCTCCCTCTCTCTCTTGGCGTTCGTTGAAGCGATCAGGGCAAGCAGATGCAGACGATATAACTAAAGGGGACAAAAGCAAAACGAATCCAAGTCCACAAACACCATAAACGATAACAAAGAGGAAGCAAAAAGAAATATCCTTTTGGGTGCCAAAAAAGAATCTGTGATTAAATGGGGCAGTGAAACGGAGCAGTTCAAACAAAAGAGAGCCGGCTTTGTCTTCCTCTCTCTCTCTCTCTCTCCTCTTCTCTCTCTAACTATGGAAAGACTTTGACCAAAAATTTAAATGGCAACTCTGTATTACTCTCCAGATTTTGCCAAAAAGTCTAATTTTTAACTGAGTGAGGTAAATCCAACGTTTCTGTACCTTTTTAACTTCTCACACTCGGATGTTAAGTTTTATTCGTTAAATTTATTCAATTCTTTTAATCTGATGTCAAAAAAACAAAAAAATATATGAAAAGCGAAAATAAACGAGTAGCACCATCCAAGTTGAAAAATGTGATTGGACAAGTGGCGTGGGATGAAAAGAGATATTTTCTGGATCTCTTTCATCAAAATCATTGAATCAAGTGATTCGAATTTTTAAAATTTCATTCAACTGTCCATTTGTTTTGATTCTTTAAAAGATGTAAAAAAAATTTATTGTTGGATGAAATTTCAAATACTCAAATCACTTGATTCGGTAGTTTTTAGTGGAAGAGATCCGGAGAGTATCGTGGATAATGAGATTGAACCGGTAAGCACAAAAACGTGTCGAACGGCGGGATTGGCGGACCATACGAAGGAGAAGGGAGAGAGGGAGGGAGGACTGGAGGGAGGCCCTGTGCACCAAATGGGTCCGGTCGTGGATTGGCCCACCCTACGTGGCACTATGCTTGTCCTCCGTGGATATATATAATGCTACGCACCAAAGTACCAACTTGAGGTTTTCACCCAATGCCATTTAAGCAATTAAAACATGTTGAACTCTATTCAATTTTTGTAACAACTTTTTACTTTTGGGAATGTGTTGTTTAAACGATCAACTTGAAGTTTTTAATTTTGTTCTAAGTTTTTGGTGTTTGTTTTAAGTTTTAATTTTAAGTAAGCATACTGGATTTGCAGTGACATAAATGATATTTTGTGTCTGATAAACGGAAAAAGATATTGTATTTCGTAAGCTATTGACTTAACCTCTTATACATTTTTAATGAGTATTCAATTGGTGCTGATGGTGAATCAAATTGGACGAGAATGGGTTCGTATACTATATGGTTTTAACAAATTATTGCATGAGTTGTTATAGAAGTTTTTAGCATCTCGGGATTTAGTGACATGGCAATTCATGATATTTACTAAGTAGTCATCTTTTGATACTAAAATACCCTACACATTTCATTTGAGAGGTTTTATTAGCACTCTAACATGGTCATTTTGAAATCTCTTAATTCACTAATGAAGTGTATAAGATGACTATTTCAAAGTGCATTTAACAACTCCTTTTAGTTTTCTGATCAATACTTCGGGAACTTGCTTAGTTTACTACTCAATGTACTCATATCTCCATTAGTCTTCATTAATGTCACTGCATATCTATAATTAAATACCTTAATGATAGCACTTCAACAAATACAAAATCTTAATCTCCACTTATACATGTGCTAATGGAAATGGGAGACTAGTTTGGCCAAGTTGGAGTTTTATGTTTTCTTGAAGTCTCTTTGGATTGAGGACTTCTTGGATTTTATTCTAAATATCTTTGTTAATGTTTGTGTAAGTTTTTATTATTATAATAAAACCGCTATCTTTTCATTAAAAAAAAAACAAAATAGAATCTAGGGCAGATCGATTATTTGATGGTTCATGGTTGTAGTTGCGATTACATATAGAAAATACTTAAGTGTGTGGAGAGTAATTCTTCTTCAATCTTTCATATACGAGAGCTTGAATTATTGGAAATAGCTAGCGTTAGCAGCGACAATATTCCAAAGCCATGCATTGCAGACCCAAAAATGGGGGTGGAGATCAGAGATTGGAGGCAGGCAGCCTTTAACTAGATTCTAAATCTTTGATATTCCAATTTTTGCCGTGCTTGTCAGACTCTACAGCGAAGGTTCCTTTGCGACGTTGTGACTCTACAGTGGAGATTCCTTTGCGACGTTGTGACCAATACATTGGTACGGAGTTTTACTTTTCGGTTCGGTTTACAGACAAAAGCATTTTTCTTTCGGGACTAACGTTAGGACAAAAACTTTAGTATGCTCAGATATATAGCATGTATCGAAGTAGTTAAATGTCAAGTAAATGACTCAACGGTTTCAACGTTTGAGGATTTTAACGTACAATATACACTAGTGCATACTTAAACATTCTTCAATAAGATACTTTCACCAATAAGTCAAACATGTTACTTATTTTTCGGTTAAATGCATCACTGGATTGCGACGCGTATCATTGGCAGCCCTAGGATTATTGCAGATGCAGATTTGACAATACAATGTTATTTCGGGAACCCAGTGTGGCTGAGAACTCCAAACAGAGATCCAAATTGCAGTTTCAGGCCCAGGCCCTCACGCCTTCAATTTGTGCATTGGGCCTATGCTTTATAACTGAACCAATATGTAAATAGTATGGTTTGGTTGGAGTTTGCTTGGCAGGAAATCGTTTGCATAATTTCATTTTTTTTTTCTTTCAACAAAAACAAAAAAAAAAAAACAAAAACAAAAATTCATCAGTTTTTGGCACTTTGATATTTTCTTATTGGTAATCACTAGGATAATAATTGTACTGGAGAACTTACTTGTCCATTTACTTATGATTAACATATCTTCACTATATGAACTTCATCGATGGGCTAAGTGCACCTGCCCGGCGGCCCCAGTCCTATTTTCTTGTCAAGCCACTTGCCACTTCTCTCACGTGTAATTCATGCCCCGGGCAAAAAAAATATAAAAAGGTGGCAGACGCTAGGCTGACAATAGATCCACTCAGTATGTGGATTAGGTAATTCTAGCCCGTGTGTGGAGTCGAGCTCTCCTGGAGCCCAATTAATTGGGTAAGGCTGGAGTGGTTTTCAAGAGGTTGGGGGATTGAATTGCCTAATACCCGAAGCTATTTTCTTGGGTGGAATTGCTCTAAACAAAATGAGATAATGACATTCATAATGATGGAAGAAGTTGAGGCGGCAAAGCTTAAAATTAGTGGTGGGCACGAACTGGGCTGAGTTCAAAATTAGAGGCAATTTAATATTGGTGCCCATCGGTGGTCGATATAATGCATTAGCGTTACTATTGCTCATAGGATAAGTCACATAGTTGTAAGACTTCTTCATAAAGCACGAAATAAGCTTTTTTCTCATCAGTCATATTCGCAAACTACCCATTACTTGTTCCCAGTGGCGAAGCCACATGAGGGCGAAGAGTGGCATCCACCACTCCCCTCGCCAAAAAAATACACCTGGAGGGTTGGTTCAGCCCCTCCCCCTTGACGGAAACTTGACTAGTTTTCACCCCCTCCCTGTTCCAGTGGTCTGGTTCCGCTCTGCGCGCAGCAGAGCCGGATCCTTTTTTTTTTTTTTTTTAAACATCCAGGCCAAAACGATGTCGTTTTAGACCTTCTTAAAAAAAACAAAACAAAACCAAAGCAGTGCCGTTTTGATAAGTTTGAAAGAAGAAAAAAAATATACAAGGGGAATGCGTGTCCTCCTCAGACCCGTGCATGTCCGCCTTTTCTTTTTCAACTTTGCCTTTGCCAATCAGAGGGCAAAGCTTGCCCCGCGCCCCACCCCCCAACCAAAAAATTGGCAGCCAGCGAATGGAAAACCAGCCACTCTCCAAGCTCCAGCCACTGCCAGCCACTCCAATCAATCTTCAGCGACGTCTTGCAGCCTTCAAAGCCATTCTTTAGTAAATTTTTTAATTCCTAAATTTATAATCCTTAACCCTAATTAATTATTTAGTACGAATGAGTTTTAATTGGTATAGAATCATATGGTAATGCACTAATATGGTTATTGGTTATTGATTATTGATATGATTCTATGATTATTTATATTAAATTATTAAATTATTTTTTAGGGTGAAAATTAAAATTTGAATTCTTGATTCTTGATCAATTAATTGAATTATTCCATAATGTATATAATTATTCTTATTCACATGCTTAGTTGAATTGAATTTTTATTTATTGAATAATTTGTATGCTTATTGAGTTATTGGTATTGATTAATTGAATTGTTGGTTGGATTAGTTATTATGCATATTAGGGGTAATTATTTGGAGCTTATGCAATTGGTTGGATTGGTTGAATTGTTGGTTGGATTAGTTATTATGCATATTAGTATAGTGTACTCTAGGATTAAGAGTTTAAGATTTTTTTTTTCTTTCCATTTTATAGTTAGTAATGGAACAAATGATACTATAAAAGGCTAACTTCCTGCAGACCCTGGACATAGACGTCATAGACGTCGAATGCTTGATTATCCACCTAATAATCGTAAAGCAATTCGTAGACACTATCTCCAAAATGATCTTTGTCAACCTAGAGACCACATCATGGAAGACATTAATTATGGAACACATTACTATATAAAAAAACTTTAGTCGTTGCCATTTTTCTTTAATCTTGCATGCTTTTAAGTTCGCCCCTGACCTTGAAAAATTCTGGCTTCGCCACTGCTTGTTCCATAATTAGTTTAAATCAAACCAAACTGCACCACTTAATGGTTGATTAACTTAATCAAGATTTGAGAGCTGAATCAAACTAAACCAAACTTATGCTTGGAATTCAAAGGCAACTATGTGACAAACATTTTTTTAACCTTTGTGTTGGAAACATGTGACAAACATTGAAAATTAGAAAACAACACAACGTGACCACTCCTCTCCAATTAAACAATCAGATTTAGCGCCAAATTAAACATGAGGATGCACGATTGGATTGCTCTCATGATCTTCATATACAAAGCCTCAATTATTTAGTTGTGTTGCAGAAAGAGTGGAATAGTCGTGGGAAGCACAAATGACAGGTCAACGGTCAACAAGCCACCTTCCACCTCCCCAAAGAAGATAAACGTCCCAAACAACAAAACTAGGGTGCAGGTTGACTGATGTTTCCAATTTAAATGGTAAAACTTTCGAATCCGACCAAAAACTTCCGAATTTGAATATTTTTCGAAATTAGGAATGGAAATTAGAAGGTGTTTAGAGATTTCGAAAATTAGGAATTTTCAATTGAGGATTATTTTTTCGAAGTGGTCTGAACTTATTCCAATAAAAAACTTTCAAAATATTCTCATCTTTATAGTTGTTTACTCAAACTATATAATTTGTGGTGAACTTTTGTATTTTTATTGTTAGTTTTTGATGTATTTTGTGCATTTTTTTTATATTAGATGTCCACTTATATAATAAAAAGTATAAACATAACAAAATTAATTAAATTTATACATAAGCATATATCAAATATTAAGAAAAAATAATAATTTCCTATGTGAAAAGGTTAGAAGAATATTAGAAAACTTATAAAATACATGATTTCGAATTATGTTTACGAGATTCGAAATTTTCAAGATTACCTGATTTCAAGACTTTTGATTATGTGAAAACATTTTTTTTTTTTTTTGTTAAATGATAGATTTTATTAGATTAGTCACCAACGCAGTTTAAACCTACGCCGTCATGCAAGGACTCAACACTTTTCCAACACTGTGGTAAATGCCACTTGCGAATATGTGAAAACTTTCAAATTAAAAATTTGTGATCAAATCTTTCTCCAAAAAAAGAAAAGTGATCAAATTTGATTGCAAATTTAAAACAAAATTAGAAACGTTGTTTCCGATCCTGTTCTTCCAAAAACACCCTGACACAAAACAAATCAAAATTAGCTCAAAACAAAAATACTGAAAAACAAAATCAAAATCCGTTCCTATCCGTACGTCCCCTTTCCTTTTCCCATCTCCCTCGGAAAAATTCTCCTTCACTCGTTTCCCTTCCCTGCCGTTGTGGATCCCCTCATTCTTCCACTTCCTCCCATTTCCCGAAATTCCCCATTTTCTTGTCCGGAAAAATTAATTAACTTTTTCTTTTTGCTTGAAATTTGATTAGAGGTTAACTAAATTGATTAAGGGCTAAGCGAAAGTGAGTACTGGGAGGAACGGAACGGACTTGATGGAGAAAAACGCGGCAGCGCCTGAAAAGTCCGTCAGTTTTCAAAGACGTTCCAGCAACAAGAATCTCTTCTCGAGTCCCGCCACCCCAAGGCAGCGATACGAGACCATCGATGAGGATGCCCCACCAGAATCCGGCGCCCAGGATCGTCCCGATGGCCCCAACAATTCCTCCAATCCTGCGGCAGAGTTGAGCTTTCAGGAAATTCTGGACGACGTCGATCGCTTCCTAGAAACCTTTTCCGAATCTAAAGAAAAATGGACTCCGCCGGAGGTGGTCCCCGCATCGGTGGAGTCGCTATCCAAAGCCGTCGACTCCATGACAACAAAATACGGCAGGGGCCTGGCCCGGTTCGGCGAGAACGAGGAAGACGACGCGCCGTACGTCGAATCCGTGACGCGCATTTCCAAAATTGCCACGGTGTTGGAGGAATTCCCGTCCAATTCCACGACCACCACAGGGTTCAATCGCACCAGCACCGTCCTGCAACGTGCCATGGCCTTGTTGGACGAGGAGTTCCGCAACCTTCTCAGCCTCGATCAACAGGATCCGGGCACTGCCAAGCCGGATAATAACCCGGACCAGAGCTTTTCGAATCGGATCACCTCCAAGCTCTCCTCCTTCAACAGCAACAGCAGCTCCGCTCACGATTCGTGTCTGTTCATACAAACACAGCCACCCGAATCCGAACCCGACAAATTAGACAAGTTTCCTTCGTTTTCGGATGAAAGAATCACCATTATGAACAAAATCGCCTCCACGATGATCGCCGCCGGCTACGAGAACGAGTGCTGCATGGTCTACAGCATTTCGCGGCGGAACGCGTTCAAATTGGCGCTCAACAATCTCGGATACGAGAACATTTCCATCGACGAGGTCCAGAGAATGCAGTGGGAGTCTCTGGAAGGGGAGATCGCCACGTGGATCAGCGTCGTCAAGCTATGCTCCTCCGTCCACTTCTCCGGCGAGCGGAAGCTCTGCGACGCCGTGTTCGCCGGCCACAGGTCGTTGTCCGAGTCCCTGTTCTGCAACCTCGCCCGCGCCGTCGCGATCCAGCTCTTCAACTTCGCCGACGCCGTCGTCTTGACGAAGCGGTCGCCGGAGAAGCTGTTCAAGATGCTCGACATGTACGAGACGCTTCGGGATCTGGTCCCGGCAATCCGCGACTCGTACCCAGAGGAGATCGGAAAAGAGCTAGTGATGGAAGCCGAGGCAGCACGGAACCGCATCGGCCAGACCGCAGTCAGCATCTTCTGCGATCTCGAAAACTCGATCAAAAGCGACAATGGAAAAACCCCGGTCCCCAGTGGCGCGGTGCACCCGTTGACGCGCTATGTCATGAATTATCTAAAATACGCCTGCGAGTACAAGGACTCGTTGGAGCAAGTGTTCCTGGAGTACGAAAAAACGAACGGCATGCCCGGAACGATGTCGTCGCCGTTCCAAATTCAGTTACTAACCGTTATGGACATGTTGGATGCCAACCTAGACATGAGGTCCAAGCTGTACAGGGACCCGGCGTTGCGGTTTATCTTCTTGATGAACAACGGGCGGTACATCATGCAGAAAGTGAAGGGGTCCACAGAGATTCACCAACTGATGGGCGACACGTGGTGCAGGAAGCGGTCGACGGACTTGAGGGGGTACCATAAGAACTACCAGCGGGAGACGTGGGGTAGGATTTTGCATTGCCTGAACCACGAGGGTTTGCAGGTGAACGGGAAGGTCTCGAAGACGGTGATCAAGGAGCGGTTTAAGTGCTTCAACACGTTGTTCGACGAGATACACAAGACGCAGAGCACGTGGGTGGTGAGCGACGAGCAACTTCAGTCGGAGCTTAGGGTTTCCTTGTCGGCGGTCATGATTCCGGCGTACCGGTCGTTCTGGGGGAGGTTCAAGCAGTACTTGGAGGGAGGGAAGCAGGCCGAGAAGTATATAAAGTACCAACCGGAGGACATTGAGAATTTGATCGATGATTTGTTTGATGGGAACTCTACTTCTATGTCAAAGAGGAAGACATGACGAATAATATGTATTTTGATCGAGCTACGTGATCATTCATGCATGCATGGTGGGAAATATTTCAATCGCTCGATTCTGATGACAAAGATTTTTCTGTTGTTTCCTTCTTCTTTTTTTTTTTTTTTCGTTCAGTTTTGCAGATGAATAATATGTTTTGTAAACTATATTTTGGATTTATTTTGATTTTGATCATAGAAAATCTTATAACATAACGTTAATCTGTTTGTATGTGTGTGTGTGTGCGCGCGCGCGCGTTTTGTGTCAGTTCATGAGAATTACCCTGTGAGCATTTAAGTGTTTTTTTGTCAAAATGATCATTAAGATTTGTATAACTCATCACTTTAATCACTAACAATGAAAATCCATAGAAATGGTTTATGATTTGTTCACCGTAAATTATTTTGGTCATTTTAGAAGGAAAAAATCTATCAATAGCCTCATTAAATAGACTTGTTTGTTTGACAAAAATACCCTTAAAAAGGTTGTCATGTGGACCTGTGGTCGTTCACGCAACAATTTAACAAGGATATTGACAGATTTTCACGAAACGACCAAATGATATTTGGTGAACAAACTCAGGATCACTTCTATCGACCTTCATTGTTAGAGACCAAATTGAAGAGTTATGCCAACCTCAGTTCCATTTTGGCTAGAAAAGAGCATTTTATATGTGAGTAATGCTAGACCAACTTTTTAGACCAAATTTGCAAACCGTGTAATGTGTCACCTATAGCAATAGCCAATAGGTAATAAGTAAGTTAATCAACACTTAAGTAATAATTTAATCATCAACAACCACATCATCATATGGTTTATAAAATTTGGTCTAAATAGTTAGTCTCGCTAACATTACTCTTTATATGTATCCTAGATTTCTGTATTTGCAAAATATCATAAAGATAAGTGGGCTGAATATATGGAAGAAATTTTATGTTATTGATAAGTTAATTATAAGGAAAAAATACTTGTGTGGGGCTTTACTTGTCACTGTACCTTACTGAATGGCACTATAATTCAATCAAAACTCGTTATATGGCAAGTCTTAAATATTATTTTTTTTATATTTAAAACTCTCACAGTTATTTTTCCTACTAATTAATCTAATGGTTCATTTTTTTTCATCTCTTTCTCTCTCTCATCTGTTTTTCTTCCCAAATTTTCTCCATCGTCTTCAACTATCATGTACATCATAAAAGAATGGTTAATGACAACAGACAAATATAAAAGATCTGTTTTTCCAGTTTTAGAATTAGATCTGTGATGCTTTTGTTTTGGGAATTATTATTCAAAAGATTTTGCAGATGCGGGGTTTGTGATGTTTTTTTTTTCTTTTTTTTTTTCTGTTTGGGCCTTTGGACATCATATTTTGCAAATTTCTTTTGTATTATCTACATCACGTATGACTAAATATAAAAAGCTCCACAATGTTGTATGGTTTATTATTGGATCTAATTTTTTATTTGTGAAACTAATGAGTATTAAGTAATTTATAGCTACATTCATCATTTTTTTAATGTGAAATTAGAATTAGTCCTTAAACTTTTATCATAGTGTGTATATATTTCTTCTTTGAACACAAATATCAGTTAAATTTGGTCTTTGAACATCATTTCTCTCAAGTTTAATATTTTGTTATATATTTCATTCTCTGCTGCAATGGTTTTATATACATCTCACACACACACACGCATGCAATAAACTACAGACATAAAGGTGGCGTGCTTGCTGCCCATACTGTAACACATCAGAGCACATGATCTGACACCATGTGCTAGTCTGCTGCTGTACACCCTTGCTGTGCTGTCTGATACTTTCCTTTAACACTCCCCCTCAAGTTGGAGTGTGAATGTCAATCACACCCAACTTGCCCAGATGTGCATGGAAGATGGGTGCACGTAATGGCTTAGTAAATAAGTCTGCGACTTGCTCCCCCGTCTTGACATAAGAAGTTTTGATTTCTCCTTTTTGAACTCGCTCACGGACTGTGTGGCAATCGATCTCGATATGCTTTGTACGTTCGTGATACACTGGATTTGCAGCTATGTGCAAAGCGGCTTGATTGTCACAAAACAATCTTGCTGGCTGAGGATGGTTAACATGTAAATCTTCCAATAAATACCTCAACCAACTTAATTCACAAGTGGCAGTAGCCATGGACCGATACTCCGCTTCTGCGAATGAACGAGCTACTGTAACTTGTTTCTTGCTTTTCCAAGACACCAGTGATTTTCCAAGAAAAATACAATAACCAGTCACTGACCGACGTGAAATGGGACAACGAGCCCAATCTGCGTCGCAATAACCAGTTAAAGATAATTCACTTTGGGAAGAAAACATCAAACCTTGCCCAGGAGCTCCTTTAAGATATCGAAGGAGTCGATATGCTGCATCAAGGTGGTGTCGTTACGGATCTTGCATAAACTGACTCAACGTGTTGACAATGTATGCTATTTCCGGTCTTGTGATGGTCAAATAAATCAACTTGCCAATTAAGTGCCTATACCTCGCAGGTTCATGAAGTGAAGTGCTTCATGTGGGTGTTAGCACTAAATCAGCCTCCATTGGAACTTTCATGGGTTTAGCACCAAGTAACCCAGCCTCCTCCAGTATGTCCAGTGTATATTTCCGTTGACAAATTGTGACTCCGGCTTTCGAACGTGCAACCTCGACTCCAAGGAAATATTTTAGAGGTCCAAGGTCTTTAATTCGAAATCGACTGCTAAGGAAAGTCTTTAGGTTCTTGATTTCTGTCTCGTCGTTGCCTGTAATCACCATATCATCAACATACAACAATACAATAGTGAGTGAAGTACCCTTGACTTGGGTGAACAGAGAGTAATCTGCCTTAGATTGGCAGAAACCGATGTCACTGATAGCCGAAGAAAATTCTCGAAACCAACTTCTGGACGCCTGTTTAAGACCATATAAAGATTTGTGGAGTCGACACACAATGTTCTCCCCCTGTCGACGACACCCCGGAGGAGGCAACATGTATACTTCCTCCTGAAGTTCGCCATGAAGGAAGGCGTTTTGGACGTCCATTTGATGTAATGGCCAATGCCGGACAGCAGCGATGGTCAGTAAGCAACGCACTGTGATGAGTTTGGCAACCGGGGAAAAAGTTTCCTTGTAGTCGATACCTTCACGTTGGGTGAAGCCTTGGGCAACGAGACGCGCTTTGTAGCAATCAAGAGTGCCGTCGGAGTGGTACTTGAGTTTGAAAACCCATTTGCATCCGATAGGACGGTGGCCGGACGGAAGAGGAACGAGACTCCATGTTTTGTTGTCGTCTAGAGCTGTGAGTTCGGCCTGCATGGCTGCAACCCAGTGGGGATTTTGACAAGCCTGTTCATAGGTAGTAGGCTCCACCAAGTGGGAAATGTGAGAAACAAACCGTTGATACCCAGGAGATAAGCAAGAATAGGAAACATACCGATGTAGCGGATAACACGTGCTGGACATGGACCGCGAGAGGGACTCGGTTGGCGTGAGCAAGGTGGAATGATGAGCCACATAATCTTTGAAGTGAGCCGGTGGTTTGGTGGGGCGAGTAGAGTGACGGGGTGGAGGTGGGTGGAGAGACACTGGAAGGGAGAGGCGAGGAGAGACGGGGTCAGATGGTGGGTGATTGTTGGTGGTGGTAGGTAACGCGGGAAGGTTGAAGTATGATGGGGAAGAGTCGTGGGTGGCAGAGATAATGGGTGAGGGAGAAGTGGAGGGAGTCTCAAGGTTGGTAGGGGGGAGATTTGACAAAGGTGGAGGGGATGGTGAGATAGGCGTGTGGACCGTGGGATGTGAGGTGGTGGGAATATGGGTATTTGTGCCGTGGATCATGTCGTGAGGTGGATGGATAAAGGGAGTAATAGGCAGGTCATTTTGGTCAAGGGTTGGTGAGGTGGTGTAAGGGAATATATGTTCATGAAAGATGACATCACGGGAGGTGAAAATTTTATGGGTGAGAAGATCATATACCTGATAACCCTTTTGACCAAGTGGGTAACCAAGGAAAACACAACGACGAGCACGGGCGTCAAACTTAGTGATGGGTGTGAGGTTGGTGGCATAACTAAGGCACCCAAAAACTCGTAAGTGGGAATAAGTAGGTGGTGTATGATGCAAAAGTTCATATGGAGACTTATGAGAGAGCAAGGGTGTAGGTAGACGATTGATGAGATAACAAGCGGTTTGGATACTTTCCCCCCAAAATTTTAAAGGTAAGTTGGCTTGAAATCTAAGAGCACGACCAACATTTAAAAGATGCCTATGTTTACGTTCGACTACCCCATTTTGTTGTGGTGTGTAAGAACAAGAATGTTGGAAGGAGGTTCCACATGAGTCTAGGTAAGAACGCATGGAAAGAAATTCACTCCCATTATCCGCACGAAGAGCTTTAATGTTATGATGAAATTGGGTTTTGACCCAAGAGAAAAAGGATTTTAGTAATGATTGTGTGTCGGATTTGAAATGCATGATATGTACCCAAGTAAAACGAGTAAAATCATCCACAATAGTGAGAAAATATCGTGCCCCGTAGTGTGTTTGATGTTTGTGAGGACCCCAAATATCACAATGAATTAAATCAAAAGGTGCGGAAGATTTTATTTCACTAGTAGGAAAAGGTAAACGAGTTTGCTTTGCTAAAGGGCAAACTTCACAAATGTGTTTGGAATCAAACATTATTTCAGCAGTGGTTTTGGCTAAGGAATGTAAAGGTGCGGATGATGGGTGCCCAAGGCGCCGATGCCATAGACTTGTGGTGTGGGAAATGTGGTTGGCAAGGTGAGGATTTTGTGTCGGGGTGAGGTAGTAGAGCCCATCAAAATGCTTGCCCAGGCCAATCATCCTCTTCGTATCCATGTCCTGCACAACACAAAAATCAGGATAGAACGTCACTATACATCGCAAAGCTCTTGTCAATTTACTAACAGACAATAAATTGACGCGGAACTTTGGCACATAAAGAACTTTATCAAGAGATAACTCATGTGACAATTTCATTGAACCAATCCTTTTTATTTCCGCTTGCCCCCCATTTGGTAAGCCAACATAGTCATGCTGAGCATCCATGATGTTGTGTGTTGGTGGCGAATGAGAAATATGATCAGTGGCTCCGCTATCAACAATCCAACATAGATTCGAATGTGGATCTGTTTGTGCTATATTGCATTTAGGCAAGAAAATACCTGTTGCATTGGCAAGTGGCTGTCCATTACCGTTACGAAGCATGGCGATGATTTGATTATACTGCTCGGTAGTGAATGTAGGACCATCAGAAGCATTAGCCTTGGTGGTTGTGGTAGGGGTGATAGCCTCGGCATTGTTGGCTGCTCCTCTCTTGTTCTTGGGCTTCACATTTTTTCCATGCCATTTGTGTCCTTCTGGGAACCCAATGATGTAATAGCAACGATCCACCAAGTGTCCATCTCCATCACAGTAAGTGCATTTGAGTGACTTACGTGAAAATGTGTTGGAGGTCTTGCTATTGGATGAGGATGATGCATAAGTTCGCTGGACTTGCATCGCATGCGAGGATGTCCCCATATCGCGACGACTAGCCACATCCATCTGCCGTTCATGTTGAAGAATAAGGCCATGGACTCTGCGTGTATCAGGTAGTGGACTCATCATCAGAATCGAGCCTCGTACAGTTGCATATGATTCGTTCAATCCCATCAGAAACTGCATAACTCTTTCTTTCTCTTCCCGTTCAGCAAGTCCTCTCAAACCTGTGCAAGTGCAATCTAATGGATCATGATATGACGCTAACTCATCCCATAAGGCCTTCATCTTTGTGTAATAGGCAGAAACAGAGAGCTGCCCTTGATGATTTTCAACAATTTCTTGTCAAATCTGGTAGATCCTCGAGTCACTACTCTGTGAGAATCTGTCTCTAAGGTCGCTCCAAACTGCAGCAGCAGTTTCAGTGTACATGATGCTGCCGGCTATGTCTGAGTGGACTGAATTCACAATCCATAATGTAACCATGTCATTGCATCTTTTCCAGGCCGCATAATTTGCGTCCAGTGATGAGGGAGCCTTGATGGTTCCATCAATGAACCCAATCTTGTTCTTTGCGCTGAGACCCATGCGCATGGCACGGCTCCATTGCCCGTAGTTGTTTCCATCAAGAGTTTTGGAAACCAGGACAAGTCCAGTGTGATATGAGTGATGAATGATGTATGGGTCTGAGAACTCCATGAGATTCTCATCTGATTTATTGTTTTTGGGTTTGACTGGTTCTGTCATGTTGTGGTCAATGGTATTTGTGGGAGAGCTATAGAGATTACGGAAAGGCGAAGGTGAAGGAGCAAGAAAACTACTTGGGGGAGATGCCAAAGGAGAATTTGTTGATGGTGATGGTAAAGGGGAATCTGGTGATGGTGAAGGTGAAGGTGAAAATATTGAGGGTGGCAATGAGACTGAAAATGGCTGTGGAGATGGTGAAGAAGGCTATGGTGGTTATTGTGTTTGTGGTGGCGGAAGCATGAAAGAGTCACCGGAATCGGTGCTCTGATACCATCTCAAGTTTAATATTTTGTTATATATTTCATTCTCTGCTGCAATGGTTTTATATACATCTCACACACACACACGCATGCAATAAACTACAGACATAAAGGTGGCGTGCTTGCTGCCCATACTGTAACACATCAGAGCACATGATCTGACACCATGTGCTAGTCTGCTGCTGTACACCCTTGTTATGCTGTCTGATACTTTCCTTTAACAATTTCAAGAAGGATATCAAACATGCTTTCAGTTATTTACCAAATGCATGCATGATGATCATATTTATAAGAGACTCTATGCCTAACTAAACCGACTTGGTGGTGTCGCTAGCTGAATTTAGCTAAGTGGAGAGAAAATTTGAATTGAATATCTAAACATATAAAAAATATTAAAACTCTCGTTGTTGGTGAACTCTCTCCTAGTTTCTTACTCATGTTCTGAGTTTGGAGTTGGCTTCTCGACTTGTCTCGAGTGTTGATCCTGCTCTTTCTGTGGTTACTCTAACTACGGCTCAACGGCTGTACTGCACAAACCAGATTCTGTTCTTAAAACCGGTCCAGTTTCAACATCTGAGAGAAGAGAGAATCCCATAGATAGTACGTAGCTACAGTACTATTTGTGCTGAAAAAGCCAAAAACAAAAATCTCTGGTCGGACCTATACACCCAAACCGTCAACTAAATTAAACCCAGATTTGTATAGATGGAGTAAAGATTCCTCACATCCTGCCGCTGCATGCAACTGTGCCCGCCGCCCGATTTCTTCTGTATTATATTGCACGCCACGCCTTCCCTTTTCTTCTTTCTCTGTAATCGATCCAACATCCAAGTCAACTGTTTGCTTTGTTATTGCTTTTGCTGCTACACGTTACTAGATTCCACTTTTTTTTTTGTTTGTTATTATTTCCCATTGTTTTTATACATATATATATATATATATATATATATATATTTTTTTTTTAATGAATCCCTAATCGACCTTAATCTAGTTTTTACATGTACATATAATAAACCAAATTAAAGCTTAAAAAAAAGGGGCATTTTGGTCTGGATACTTTGGTTTGAATTTCTTAGGCTAAACATCTAAGGGCTAATTGGGGTTGTGGTGCTTCTAAAAAAAAGTAGCTTATTATAAAAATCTGGAACACCAAATGTGTTTGATAAAACAATAATTTTTTTTTTGAAAAACTGCTGCTAATGACAAAAGAAAAGCATTGCTTCCAAGAAAAGTGCCTTTTTTTTTTCAAATGAAGTGAACAGTACTCATTTAATGAAATTTTCAAATGGCAAATACATCCTCACATATTTTACAAAATTACAATCTTTACCTCTGCATTATTCTCTTCGCCAATTATTAACATTCATACTATATTCTTTTAAGTCATTTAATATATTTACAACAGTTTTATATAAAAGTTTACCAAACACTCATACATTTTTTTTTTGTAATTTTTTTTTGTTAAAAGCACTTTTACAAAAAAAAAAAAAAAAAAAAAAAAAGTTTACCAAACACTCAATAACTTTATTTTACAGTTATTTATTCTCATAGCGCAGTGAAAACAATTTTTCTATAAAGCACGACAATACCAAACTAGTCCTAAGTCTTTTACAGATTTTGATCAAACTACTTTCTACAATTATAATTAATTTACTAATTAATTTCAAATTACACAAATTGTTATTATAATTAATTTACTAATTAAACCCTATATATAACAAGTTTCTAAAATCTTGCAAAAGAAGATATTGTTAATTAATTTATGTCCATTAATTCAATATACTTCAAATAAATAAAATAAAATAAAATATTTATAATAACAAAAAACTTTTGAATTGTGGGTGTGAAAAAGACGATGATTTTTTAACCCAAAAAAAAAAAGTGTTATTTTAAACGTACTAACTTACTCCAAATGATAGTACATACATTATATATATGCATGCCCGTATATATTAAAAAAGAGCGTACCAATAATTTGGGGCATAATTGGTACATTATTGGTACGTTATGTAATCCAAATTTATATATCAATTAGTATTTGATATGTTATTTATTTTTTGTTTAGATACATACCTAGGTATTGATACGTTTATATTATCATAATTTTGGTATGTAAAATATAAGATCCCACATCGCACAGTGGTGAGGATCATGTAAGCCTTATATGTATATTTCCATCTCTACCTAGCACGAGACCTTTTGGGAGCTCACTGGCTTCGGGTTCCATCGGTACTTCAAAATTAAGCGAGTTCGGGCGAGAGCATTCTCAGGATGGGCGACCCACAGGGAAGTTCTTGTGTGAGTTCCCAGAAACAAAATCATGAGGGCATGGGCGAGGCCCAAAGCGGACATTATCGTGCTACGGTGGAGTCGAGCCGGGGATGTGACAATTTGGTATTAGAGCCAATCCCTGGTCAGAATTGTGCCGACGAGGACGTCGGGTCCCTAAGGGGGTGGATTGTAAGATCCCACATCACTCAGGGGTGAGGCTCTTGTAAGCCTTATATGTATATTTCCATATCTACCTAGCATGAGGCCTTTTGGGAGCTCACTGGCTTTGAGTTCCATCAGAACTTCGAAATTAAGCGAGTTCAGGCGAGAACATTCCCTGAATGGGTGACTCACTGGGAAGATCTCGTGTGCATTCCTAGAAATAAAACCGTGAGGGCATGGTCGGGACCCAAAGCGGACAATATCTACGGTGGAGTCGAGCCCGGGATGTGGTGGGGGCCAAGGGTCGGGTTGTGACATAAAAGCTAACATCAAGTTATGTGTAGCCGTAAAACTTGTCGGTACGCTTCAAGCTAATATGGGTAAATTTCAATTAAGTAAGCATACATTTTTATTCGGTATGAATACATTTTAATTTAGTATAGGTACGTTTCAATGTGAGAATAAATTGTCTTGAGACATGTCAATGTTTATTTTTAAAGAACGATGGTACATTTCAGTTCAATTATACTTGAATTTCTAAAAATGAAAATAAAGAATGAAAAATAACCATCAACAACAATAATTACAGTAATAAAGAAAAAAGTTACAAACACTTTTTGTATAAAGCAAGGTTACAAGTGATTTATAGCTTGTTTGGATATGCTTTCAAAATGACTGAAAGCGCTTTTAGTGAAGATATTTTTAGAAACAATTCTTAGTAAAAATGCTAGTTTATCTTGAAAAAAATACTTAAAGTGCTTCTTGGAAGAAGTATATCCAAAAGAGCTCTTGGATATCTTGAAATTTCTTAAATAATTTAGACATATATTGATTATTAAATTAATCTCAATCCTCACTAAATGTAATTTAATCCTTAAATTGAGGAAGGGATGAGATTCCATAAAGATAACAATAAATTAATTAGTATTATTGAGTAGATTTTTGACATAGTAATGAATTTAAAATGAATTTGAAAAACATTTAAATTAAGAATATATCTGAAATATATAGTTTAATCAAAGAACACTACTTAACCTCAATACAAATGGACACGTGTCCAATCTGGGTTTCCAATTTCAATATTTGGACACGTGTCCATTAGTGATTGGGTTTTAGCAGTAGCTGGTGCTATTCTTTCAGAAACGAGTAGTGTTCTTAATCAAAAGTGAAAACACTTTAATCTAAAGTTGGAAAGTAACAAATATTTGATCTAGAAAAGTATAAAATGAGGCATCTCATTCTAATTTTTTTCTTAAAAAATAGATATATAAGACAGTCGTCAATTACATACACTACTAATTTAGAAAACTAACATGAATATATAGGACGTCCAAGCCATACTTCGGAGAAAATCTAATTTGTCATGTGCGATATATATGTCTATTCATATATACCATATGATAAGAGATGTAGATATTAAGAGATATACTTCAATTGTTGGAGAAAATCTGCTTATCACCAATTATATTCAACTAAGCGTCTTTCTCACTCATTAAGTTCTCTCATCGATCTCACAATATCAATAACATGACGAGAGAAATAGACATATAATTGCACCTACAATTGGTACGACATGATAAGAGCTATAGAAATTAACTAAGAGATATAACCCCGTTGTAAGAGAAAATTTGCCCTTTTACAGACTATATACACGCATGTTACTTTTTCTAATCATGTTACTAGTCATGTGATTGAATTACAGAAACAGGCGCACACTTGTACACGTTCAGTGGAGGTTAAAGAATTTGCCTAATTGTAGGACAACTTCTCAACGTACATATTAGTGGAAGAAATTAATAGTGAAGTGCAATATATACACTACTCTAAAAAACTAACGCACGAGGGTTTTAGTGTTTGGAGTTCCATGCGTTAATTAGTGGGAGAAATTTTTCAATGTGACTGGTACATGGAGTAGTATATCACGTGTCATTATACAAATGGTAGGATATGTGTGTTAAAAAATTAATAATTTAAAAAATAAAATTTCCTACTACTTATATAAAAACACGTAATGTATCTTCCATATTTCGGTCACAATAAAAAATCTCTTAATTAGTAGAACCTTGTGAACAGTGAACACTAAAGTAAACTAACTATATGGAGCTTATTTACTATGGTCAATTAGCTTAGAAAAAGTAAAAAGTAGTTAATTTAGCAGAAAGACACGACTCCACAGACAACAAAAACATGAAAATAATTCAAACACCAGCATGCATGCATGGCAATGTGGCATGCTGCTAGATGTCGCAGTTCTACTTTTCCATGGGATGGGAGTTGTGTGGGGGTCAAATTGCAAAACTCAAGAAAAAAAAACCGTTGATCATCACGATCATGTTCTGTGTTCCGAGAAATTTTTAATTGTGACGAGAATACAGATGATATATCACGTATTTTTATGTAAATGATAGAAAATTTTAATTTTTAAGTTATTAACTTTTTAACACACATAATCGACATTTTCTATAAAAACACGTAATGTACCACTTTATGTGCGATTTACATTAAAAAATCTCTCCTTTGTTCCCATCAATCTCTGGCCAATGGCCAATGGCCATTCCAATACTGTATCTGCTGATGGAACCAAAATCCAAAACCCCAAAAAACCAAAAAAGAAGAAAAAGATTAGAGACATGCGCGTAAGGGTCACGTCAGAATTTGCAAACAGAAGTTTTTGGTCATACATAACAATTAACAACGCTCTCGACAACTAGGACCAGCGCAGCCGTCTAATCCCTCCCTCTGCCTCCTTTGCCCCCTTTTATTAAAGCCTGCTTCAATTCCAACATAATCTGAATAAAGCACTACATTTCAGCTTAAAATTGAGCTGACACAGTACCCCTCCCTAACTTCCGTAGACAAAAATACCCCATTCGCCGCCTTCCACCTCCTGACACCGCCGCATCCGCCAGTGACCACCAGAGAATACGAGTATGTATTTTGTCCACGTGTACGCTCCTCTCCCCTCCTTGTACATTGTAGTACAGACAACAATCCTTTTAAAGCAAAAACCACGACATCCTCTTCGCACGCCCTGCGACAACACACGGGCAACCCCCTTGACCCCTCCCAACCCTTCATTATTACCAATTTACCCCTCACATACATCCCTATAAAATCCGCACCTCACTCTCACTTTTTCCAATTTCAATTTTCAAACCATAAACAACTTCTCTTCTCTTCTCTCCTCTCAGTTGCAATCTACGATTTTACTTAGTGGGGTTTTTTGTTCGTTTTTGGGTCCAATTAATTAATAATTAAGAGGAGAGATTAGGATTGTATTAGTGCATTGTTAATCATGATGCATTACCAGGCAGCTGCTGAGTCATGGGGGTACTACGTGCCGGTGAGGATGAGCATGGGGGATCCACTGGAGCGGGTGGCAAGGCTGGCCTCGAAGAGCGCGGTGGTGATATTCAGCGTGAGCAGCTGCTGCATGTGCCATGCCGTCAAGAGGCTCTTCTGCGGGATGGGGGTGAACACAACGGTGTACGAGCTGGACCAGGACCCCAGAGGGAAGGAGATCGAGAGGGCACTCATGAGGTTGCTCGGCAACTCGTCGGCGGTTCCGGTGGTGTTCATTGGTGGCAAGCTTGTCGGCGCCATGGATAGAGTCATGGCGTCCCATATCAATGGGTCCCTGGTCCCACTTCTTAAGGAGGCTGGGGCCCTCTGGCTCTGATCGTCATCGTCGAATTATTACATGCATGTCAGGGAAAAAAAAGGAAAAGAAAAGAGTGAGAGTGTTCATGATGATGTTCAGTTTTAACTACATTGGAATATATTTATGTTAATTTCACTTTCATTTTCTTGCTCTGCTCTTCATGTTATTCACCTCTAGCCATGTTGCACGGATACGAATACGGATACAAGTTAGGTATCTGGTATGATAATGTATGTCGATACAAAAATTTCTAAAAAATAAGCATACAATAGTAAAAATATGGAAATTAAAATAATACATCTTTTCTAAAATATATTCCATATGTTCATAATTCATTATATAAGTTAAATCACTATCCAGTGAATGAAATATTCATTTTATCTTATAACATTAACAAAATAGAACACTGCTTAGTGTTTAATTCTTTGTTGAGAATATCGTGTTTAAGAATGGGAAAAAAATAACAAACTCCGGAAATTGAAAACAAATAACCATGATAAATAACACCAAGAATTTACGTGGTTCGGTAATATGTGTCTACGTTCACGGGATAGCAACAACAATCTTTCACTATATCAATAATGAGTACAAATAATAATCTTGCCAAATCTCTAGAACTAGGACTTGACGAAAAACCTGAAAGAACAAGAATAAGAAATAAACTATCTATTTTCTTTCCTCTCGCACACACTTTACAATGTTCTCTCACTCTAATCCCTTGAGTGGTATACAATTTATTGTTTTGCTTCCTCCTAATTCAAAACTAGTACAATAGCCCCTTTATATAGACATAATAAAGGTCTTCTTTAATAACGATTATTAATCCTAATTGGAATATAGTTATAAATCATACTCCAATTGAGAAACTAACCCCAATTGGGAAAACAATTTAATCCTCTAAGACTATAAATCCTTATAGACTTATGACAACTTATCATAGGTTGGAAAAACCTAACATTCTTGAGATTGATCCTTGCCTCTCCCAGGACCAAAATGATTATCCTTTCCTGATGGGGCTACATCCATCTCTAAATGTTCTAGCGAGTCTCCCAAATCCACAACGGAATTTAAAAACTACAACAACCCAAATTCCTAACTTAATTCAAGATCAATGTTTTAGGAGTATCTTGACCATATTCTAGAGTATTTCGATGGTATCCTTAGAGTATTTGAGAAGTATCTGATAGTCAACTGCACAAAAAGTCAACGATACTTCTGATGAAGTATCCGATATGTATCGAAAGGTATCGTGGGATGTAGGTATCCGATACTCACCCTTGTCCAAATTTGAAGTACTGGTGCAACATAGCCTCCAGTTAATTAACTAGTTAATATATATATATATATATATATATATATATATGTATATATATTTTAACAAACAAAACCGATTAAATGATTAATTGTTAGGAGGAGGATGATTAGTAGGAAGTCGAACCCTCACCAGAACGGATAGGCATAATTTATTTCCCGCACTGCGTTGACGCGTCATTTACAATTACCTAGTTAATAATACTCAGGCACAATTACCAAGATTTATCTGGCGTTTTGAAGTGTAACAGTAAGAAGCTATATAAAACTGATTACAGCATAAACAATGACAAGTTGGCAACACTGTTTTTTAATTATCTCAATTGTTTACTGAAAGTTAATCGAGTTGAAATACAACGGTGACAGAAAAACAAATCTTCAGCTCTCTCTCTCTCTCTCTCATGCCATCCCCACCATTCCCTTCTCTCCGTCTCTCCCCTTTCACGAGACACCCCAAATGAGACAAGCAGAGCAAAAGGCATAAGGTGTTGGACTATAAGTATTTGATTTTTGAAAGATTTTGATGGTTGGGATCCGATTCATGCAATAATAGCTCGAAACAAATATGATCGAGCAATTTCCAGAATTGCAGCAGCAGCGGTAGCTCATTTTCGATTTCAGTTTCAGATATCCTTAGCTTCTTTGGGGTTTCCGTAGAAGAAGGGGAGAGAGAGAGTTTTTCTGACGGGGAAGGAGGAGAGAGAGAATGGTGACACCGGAGGATGCACTACAAGAAAAATGGGCTATGGATACAAAATTGAGGACACGGATGAGGAGTTTGTGTCCCTTTGAACACTAAAAGGGTGGAACAGTGCACATTTTATAAAGGGCACCAAGTATTGTGCCCAAATGTAAAAAAAGTTGACACAAACACATTATTGGGCACGAAAATCGAGACTTTTGTGCCCAAATGTCCATCCAATTTTCATGTGTCCTTTTAATATCAGAAATGAAAATTTAATATTAATTTACAAAGACACAATAATAGTTTTCGTGCCCTCTAATTTAATATATTTAAATAAAAAATATGGTTTTGTGCCCTCTACATATTTACTTTTTTCTATTCCACAATAGTAAGATTGTTTATTAATTTCAAATTGACACAATAATATTTTCGTGCCCTTTGTTTTAAATAAAATAAGAATACCACCCTCAAATGTACATTTCGAATTATTTGCCCTATATACTTTTTAGATTTCAAACGGCACGTATAAAAATAATTGTGCAAAATAACAGTGAAAAAAATATGAAAAACTTGAAGATGAAAAAAAGGATATTAGTCTTCTCTCTCATCCCTTCATCCTGTCTCTTCCTTCCCCTTCACTCTCCTTCCCGTATCCTTCCTGTCCATATATTTCAGGCAACAGCGCCGCCTTCCACTTGTCACCACAGACCGTCAAATTATACCTTCATAATCCTCTTCCCATCATCTTTCCGATCCTCAAGTTAGTTTCTACAAATTCATAGCCAAGTTTCTTCAATTTCAGATCTAAGAAACATATGATTTTGTTCGGGTTTTGTGTGTTTTGCAGGTATGAGAGCGGCGTGCGGGACGGCGAAGAGAGAAGTAGCAGTGGCGTCGATGGGTGATGAGGCCCGAGCTGGTGATGAAGCCGATCGTTTCTCTCGGTGACACACGACACAAACGGTCTCGCCTCCGTCCTATCCTCATCTCGCTGCCGACTCCCTTCTCTCGCCTCCGTCGCCATTCTTATCCTTTTTCCACCTACCTTAACTTGTTGTACTAAACGAGACACGAGAGTCTTAGAGCAGTTGAACCCGTCCAGCTCCACCTCGAACTGCGGCGGCGTCCTCCAGCTCTGTTTCTTCACACGAGCCTGAGGTGAGGACTCCATATTTCCCTCTTGCTTTGCTGTACTGGTCGTGTTACTTGATGGAACTGCGGCAGTGCTCTTCAGCTGCTGTGTTCTTCAATCATGATATGTTGCTTTTAATTTTTGGTGCAAAGCTTAAAGGAGATTGTGAAAAACTGCGCTCAGGTCCTCCCCAACGAAGCCGTCAATGGACTCCTCGCCCAAGGTCCTCCGCCTATTTCTCTCTCCTCACTTTGTCTCTCTAAAATTTCAGATTTATTTCTCTAATTTTTTAACTTGAAGTTTTTGGTTCTTTCTATTTTAGGCCAAATGAAAAAAAATAGAATTGGGCTAAGGCATAGTTGTATTAATGAATCCCTAACTCAGCAGCAAGGGTGTGGAAGCTCACACGCTCAGATTTCAACGCGTTTCGAAGGTGGAAATGACAAGGATGTGTAGTGTGGACCTCCAATTTCTAGTGCTATGATGCATGAGGACTGCCAAAGTGAGAATACTGGTTAGTTGTCATCAAGCAGCCCTTGTAGATGTGTATTTTGTTTATATATTGCTAGTTTAACCATTAGTACGTTTGACTTGGGGATACAAGCTTGGATATGTTATATTTTGTTGTATATAGACAATCCCGGGTATGTCCAGCATAGGATAACATGTATTTTTTGGTTTAACATTTGGATGGGTTGTATTGTTAGGTTGCATGAATCGGTCTTAGCCGAGAACATGGGTTATGTAATATATTAACTTCACTATTTTAGTGCTAATGTTGATTTATGTTTAGTTTGTAATGGATGATTTGTAAGTTTCTAAATTTAGGTGGAAATTAGGTTCTATGAGCAACCTGATGATTTCCATGTTTAAATAAAAATATCCAATTATGCCACAAATTTTTAATTGTGCTGGAGTTTTATTGTATTTATTAAAATATAATAGTGGCACAATTTTAAAGTTGTGCCCTTGCTTTAACATTTATACAGCAATCTAAGCCTTTAAAATAGCAATTGTGCCCATCTTACACCATACATTCAGTAGCCTTTATTAGAGGTAAGACACAATAAGGGTTGTATTTGTGCTTAGCTTTGGGCACAAAACATCATATTGTGTGCTATAAGTAATGGTGACGCCCATAGAGGGCACATATACAAACTTAGTTGCTACACTGTTGCTATTGGTCTATGAGCACAAATGTTGGTGCTTTTTGGCCTCAAAAGGCACATATAATTTTTTGTGTGCAGTGCTCATTTTTTTTGTAGTGATGATAGAGGGTGAGAGAGAATTAAAAAACAAAATTCTTTTTTCTGTCCACCGTTGGATTAAAGCGACGGACCAGATTGTTTTTGTCACGAAAAATTTTCTTGCCAGCGTCCGGCAAAATATTAGTAGATGGTACAAGGGGTTAAGGAATTTAATTGTAGTGATGATTTCTAAACTTTAGATTTAGGTTAATTGGTTTGAATTCTCATTTTAGTTTTTTAGGCCTCAAATTTAATAATGTGTTACACCACTAGTCCTTTTTTCTAACGTCTTCTTTTCTTTCATTAAATCTAAGATTGTATTAGAAACTTCAACTTAAAACTTCAATAACAATAGAAGCTAAAAAGCAAATAAAAATTTATAAATTAATATCTGAAAATTAAAATAAAATGAACTTTGAAATATATAAATACAAAATGAAAATGGTTGGACTTTAGCAACTCGTAAATATTAATGCGATTTCAAAATTGATAGGAGATCGAATTGTAGCTAAACTTAAACAACTAACAAATTACATATTGAGCTATGAAAAAAAATTCCTATGTATTTTTCTTACACAAAGAAATCTGATTATTTAAAGAGTTTTTCGTCTTCTCATTTATCATTTTTATATTCAATTTTAGTGATGTGGGATGAAGTTCCTCATATACCCTTAAGTTTACCGGAAAAATAGACGGCGTTACTGAAAATGACCAATAGTACAAGACATTGTTAAGTTCGATGACTAAAGAATTTAATATGAAGGTTCAGAGATTAAAATAATACTAGGGGTAAAGTATAGACACCATAATAATCCAACAGGATCCTGTCCTAATCCTTTTGGTGAGGATCATGGGGATTTGTAAATCGTGTCCGTTCATCGTATATCGTGCAGTCAATTTTTGTTAGGTACTGTTTGTATTTAATTTTAAATAAAAATATTTAAAATGATTTATGACCGTACGATATACAATGAACCAAGGGTGGATCCACATAGGGACCTGGGAGGTCCCAGGACCGGTCGGTGATCCTAAATCACTGCTATAAATTTTCTGAGGACCCCTCGTACTCGAGCATGAGGTTTGTGCAGGTTGTAGGTTGCATGTTGCAGTGGCTGTCTTCTTCTCGGAGAAGATGACCACCACGGAGAAGAAAGAAAATAGGGACCCTTCCTGCCTCTCTCCTCCTTGCTTCTGCCATGGTCTCATCCGTCGGTGCCACCCACTTTTCCTCCAACCTTTCTCTGTCGTCTGGCGGGGGCAGTACATGAGCCCAAATTTCCCCAAATTATTTCAACTATCTTAGTAATTTTTCTTATGGGTGAAATTTCCTTCATAAGGTTAGTAAGATGGATATGATTTGTCATGGGTTGGTGAAATTTAGGGGTGGAGCTGCCATGGCTTCGGGAGAATGGGGAGGGAGGCGGTTGGTGGAGGTATGGCAGCTTTGTTCTTAGTAAGAGAGAATGTGGATGTTTGGTAACTGGTAAAATAGAAAAATGGTGTGTTTGGTTAGAAAGATAGTGGGAGTTTGGGGAGTTTTATTTGACCGGTGTTTTAAATTTAGTGGTTCATATTAGATAATCAATAACTTAGGTACTCCATAGTAACTTATGAAACCTCGTAATGCCTGAATTATGATTTTATAATTTGTACTATTGTTTTGCATATGATTTTTGAATGAAATGTATTATATGTAAATTTTCAATGTTATTTTTGTCTATAAATTTTTTGACCCTTATAATTGGGACCCTCCGAGTGTAAAATCCTGGATCCACCACTGCAATGAACATATATAATTCACAGATTCTCAAAATCCTCACAAAGAGGATCTGGTGAGAATCCAGATTCCATTGTAATAATTAAGCCTAATATGATTTATTAATAAAATTCTCTTTTTCAATTAAAAATTTAAGGAAATATTTTTATATTTTTTTTCATGCATAATTAAGAAAAACATTTTTAAAATTTGGGTATTGAAGTAATTTTGCACAAATTTTTTTTTTTTTTCTCACCCACACGTCATCAAAACAACCAAAACGCAAAAAATATGTTTCAAATAGATAAAGATAACTTCCCTCTCCCGTTCTTTACTTTTTTAACTTCTCACTCTGTAAATTTCTCACACGGACAGTGTGTGAGGACCAGTGCTAGCAAATATATGGAGAGTTGTGCATGACAAAGAAATTTCCTTCAAATTGAATCATCTAGTGGTCTTCAAACAATGTGGGGGAGGAGTCCAAGAGAAAATGATCCCCAAGCCCCAAATGCAAAATGTCAAAAACAAAAAGGGGCGAAAAGCCCCATATCTAGTTACATCTTGTTTCGTCCAGAATTCACAACAGAAGTTAAATCCCACTATCCCAACAATAAACCCTCACGAACTTACATGTAATAGGAACATCAAGTTGTCAATATTCCAAAACTAATTATACAATATCATAAGTGCAAGTTAAAATATACAGTAACTCGTGATGTGTTTGGAATACTGTCACTTTAGCATTTGCATGTAATTTTTCTCGTCTATCCCTCCCTCTTCCCTGACAATCATGCCAACAGGGTTCTTCACATATCTTTGTTTTGTTCTGAATATATAAAGCATTTCATCTCTCTGATTACAGTTGGTCCTAACACCAAATACTCATGGGCTCCATTATACGGAGAGCTTGAATCCTCCAGCTACATAATACAGACCAGCTAGCAACAAACACTCATGGATCCAATTATTTAATTTCTTCTGCTTCATGCATCTCTTGCCATCCTCCCTCCTGCTCTGGCTGCTCGATCCACACCACCAACAGCTCGGATCACTGTTGTGGGAGCTGTTTACTGTGATACCTGTTTAAGCAACTGTTTCTCTAGGAGCAGCTACTTTCTCCCAGGTATATAATCTCCGAAATATAGCATAGTTTGATTTAGAATCTATAAATACGTGCTTCTGCTTGTAAGCACTTTTGTTAAAAGCACAACAAATGTTTATAATGGTATGTTTAGGAGTGCACTGCAAAAATATATTGGAGAGATTTCAAATGATACATTTCAAGGTGTGATTTGAACTTAAAAGTAGTGCATTTTGTAGTGAATTAGCAGTAGATTTGTAGTGTTTGAGTAATTCATTGATTGTATTTATCGCATTTTTAATAATTTAGTCTAAAGCTCATTGATACTTTAAAATCGCTTGTCTAAATATAACACAGAAGTTCAAGTATTTTCTGAAAATACACAATGAAAATATTTTCTAACTTCTAAGTTTTTTTGTCAAACATCGTAGAATGCGCACTTTCTAGACTTTTTAGGTTTTGAAAGTTTTGTCATTCTAAAACACTTTAGAAATTCTTCTTTTTTTTTTTTTTTTTTTTTTTTTTGTGTTTTAAAAAATGATGAATGTAGCTAATTTACTTAGTACTTATTAGTTTCAAAACAAAATTTGAATCTAAGACCCTTAATTTTTTGACTGATCAGGTGCGGATGTCCTCATAAAATGCAAATTCGGAGCAAAATCCCTCAAGTCAGCATCACTGATGAACTTCCAGGTCAACAAAACCACAGACAAGTACGGAGTCTATAAACTTGAAATCCCCTCTGTCGATGGAGTCAATTGCATCAGTGGCTTTGCCCTGAAGTCAATGTGCCAGGCAACCTTAATAGGCAGCTCCTCCTCCTCCTGCAATGTCCCCTCCTTAAGAACCACCGCAGACGAAATCTCAGTCAAATCGAAACAAGACAACCTCTGCATCTACAACATGAACGCCTTGAGTTTCCGACCACCTAAGAAAAATCTCACATTGTGTGGAAACAGGAAGGTGGAGGGTGAACTGGTAACTTCGTTCAATTCCTCCAAATTCTTCCTCCCATACTTCCCACCGTATGGGTTCTTCCCTTGGCCTCAGCTGCCGCCATTTTCTTCCCTGCCTTTTCCTCCTCTGCCTCCTTTGCCATTTTTGCCCCCATTCCCATTCCGGGGCCCACCGTCTTTGCCTTTCCGATTCCCACAATTCCCTCCGGCACCGAACCCTTCTGCCCCAAATGCTCCGCCAGCGTTTAACTTGGGGGATCCCAGGACTTGGATTCCTTATATCCCCTCAGTTTATCCTCCTCCTCCGCTGCCTGCGTTCAGCCTTGGAGACCCCAGAACTTGGATACCATATGTTCCTCCTCCGTCCCCTCATAGGACCCAACAAAACCAGAATCCTTAGTTTTTCAGACATATAAATAATTATGATCCATATATATGATTGTTTATCATGGTCAAAAAAGCTTATTTGCCATGGTAGCAAAAAGAGATTCTGTTCATGTATGAGATGAAAAACATTTGAATATAACAATTAAGACATATTTCACATCAATCCTCGGTCCACGAATATTTCTGTGCTCTGTTAGCTTGTGACTTGTAATTGTTTAGGGTTTAAGACAACTTTGAACTGGTCCTAAAGTGGCTAAGGGTTTTTATCAGAAATGGTCCAACAATATTTTCCCACACAAAAGTCCTCCCCATTGCGTTAACATTTAGCTAGCTACATGTTAAAACAAGCCCGGACGCTCGTGCATGTGCCTCATTCACACGCAACTTTAGGGTTTAGTAGCTTCTTTCCTTCTAGCTCTTCCAAGTTTCACCTTCTCAAGCAACTTACCGACGGTGTTAGAAACCCCCTGCAGCCAGAGAAAAAAAAAAAAAATCTTAAACAATGGACACGTGAAGATGCTAAGGGCTGGTTTGGTATTGCTGTGCTTTGAAAAAAAGTTGCTTCTGCTGTGCTGTGAGAATAAGCAGCTGTGAAATAAAGCAGTAGAGTGTTTGGTAAACTTTTTTGTAAAAGTGCTTTTGAAAAAAAAAAAAGCAGTATTAGAGTGTTTGGTAAACTTTTATGTAAAACAGATGTGAAAAAAAGCCGGTTTTTCAAAGCTAGGTTTTGCAGCTTCTTGTTTTTGGCTTTTTTTCATCCAAAACTGTGAAAAAAAGCTGAAGCTGAGTGTTTACCAAACACAAAAACAGCTCCCAGCTTTTTTTGATAGCAGTTTTTTTCAGAATCACCTCAGTACCAAACCAGGTCTAAGAGAGGTTGGTGGTAAATCCTCACCTATAGGTTTTTCCTTCGTCTTTCCCCCTCTTGTTCCCTCTCAGCCTTTTCTTGCACTATTATTTCAAGGAAAGTCGATTGCTCTTTCTCCAACTCTTTTATTTTTTGTTTTGCCCAGCTCAAGCTGATTTAAACGAAGAGTGAAAAACATGAGTATTGAAATTTAATGTTGTAATATAACGTACAAATTCAAGATAGATGTTAAAATCAAGCACGCTGACTTCATTTCCAAGAGATTTACACCTTTCACAAATTGCGCTCATTTAGCAATTTAGCCATTGTTGGATTGACAATCTCCTTCAAACTGCAAAAAGAAGAAGACAACAGTGAAATGGTAAGTTTTGGATAAAAGGACGATTCCCACAATCAAAGAAGGTAAGGAGCTTAATTTCACAGAACCTTTCTGTCGCTTCATGATAATCCTCCTGCGATTTGGTTGAACACTCAACATTGCAATCTGTAGAAACTTGCCCCACTCCATTTGTAGCGGATGTCTGCTAGTGGGAGCAAATATAAGCAGTGAGAAAACTTGTGGTGGTGGTTAGCAAAATTTTAGTGAACACAACTTTCTATTAACCGTCCAATTCTCGATGGTTAACCATAAGGTCCACAAGAATCTTTTAACTCTTTTGCGTTTGCTATAAGCATAAGTGAGAAGTAAATGTAAAATAAAATGCCTTTGACTGAACGCGTAAGCATTTGAGGGACTCTTTCATCTGAAGCAGGATCGTGCTGGGGTTCAATAGAAGAGTGTAATTCCTCATAACAGATCCCATCTTCACTTGAAGCATTTACGGGTGACGATCCCTTATCAAGTTTGTTGCTGAACTTAGAACCATGGCAGTTCTGATTTACGAGACAGGATTTGCCTCTACCAGACACTTCTGGAAAATCAGTAGTACGTCTTCTTGGAGCATAACCAACAGTCTGGCAATTTTTGCACCTAGAAAAAAATGGCTCACAGTAAGTTAGATACATGTAACCTCAAGTACTTAAGCGGTATTTAGGAAAAGAACAAACCAGTAATCCTTTTGAATTTTAACCAATTTTATCTCTGGTCTTGAAAGCACAGTTGTCTGCTCAAATCCCTGTTTGTCGTGAGCTGGTTCAACAAAATTAGCTTCCAAAACACCTGTCAAGGAGAAAGATGACAAGGGTGGGTAACAGAACTAATCCACATTACAATTAGTCTCTGCAACACCGAGAGAAACACAAGAACTAATCTGCATGAGAAGTATTACAAAATACCTATAACGCCATGACCACCACTGCCAGCAGGATTCCATAGCCTCCAAAACGGCTGCTAAGGAAGTTTTTTCAGGCAAAATAAGAGAAGAAAACAGAATATACTGTACAAGAATGCAAGTCATTATTGTCCCTTATTCTAGCAAAGTACCAACAACAATTTAAATGAGACATTCTAAGACAAAAAACACTGACAACTAACCTTAATCAGTCGATTTTTATGATATATGCTGAACCCTTGGACATCAATATGATATTTACAAAACCAAGCGTCACATTTAAACGGTCATCTGTAAAATGCTATTTCAAGATTTAGTCTCGAAGGTATTACATTTTCATCTTTTGACGACATTCCTTCTGGAAGTTGCAAGGTCTGTACGTTACCTCCTTAGTTAACATCATGTCATTCACTATATTATGATGTTCAACATCTTTTCCATGAGGAATAATTCTAAAGTTCTATCTGATGTAAGATCATATGTGAAACTGTCTTCTTCGAGAATTACAGTTTCTGTCACAGTGAATGTTGACATTCATTGAAGTGAGTGAGTTCTTCAAACATACCCTAAACAAATGCCGACAGTTAAGTAGTGTCTAAAGCTGGGATAGCTTTTTGCCATCTGAATGTTCTTCTCATCCCCATTGACTCCTCTAATTAATTTGAATATCCTGTCATTTCATCCACGAATGATAAGAACTCAAATCTGAAAGTGTAGTGCAGGTACCCAATAATTACAAGACTTCGGATAAAAAACAACGATCAAATGAAAAAGAGTCAAAAGGATCAGTGTCCAAATCGAGTTCCAGTTTTCCTTCATCATCCTCCCAAAGGTTGTATATTATTATACGCGTACCATGCTCTTTAAGGAATTACCTGCTGAAGAAGATCCTCTCCGCTTAAATAAGCATGGCTAAATAAGGAGGATCTTCTTCCTGAGAAATGCCATGTTCTCCAGAGTTACGGTACAAAATTATAAACCCAAAAGAATATGAATCAGGGACGGCTAAAATGTAGTTGTCATTATTTACCACCATAAAAGAAAAAGAAATTTTGGGGGAACCACAAAGTCTTCCTTTCCAGTACCCTTCAAAAAGGTGTAGGATAGCAATCCAATGGTCTGCGTCGGCCTAAGAGAGAACAATATGAGTCGGTTGCTTTTCAATTTGACAAAAAGATGTGACAAAAAGTTTGCGCCGTTTCTGCAGGTCCTTGTACTACAATCATGTAAACTACAGCTTCTAAGACCAAGAGAATCAAGTTTCCAAGCTACGGTTTAACAGAGAGAGAGACAAACCTTCTCCCATCCTTCCCAACACAACGAGAAAACACTATTATGTCTGCTCCAAGCCTCATAGTACTCAGTCTTAAAGCCTTTGCCATCTAAGAAAGAAATTTCATTCATTTTGACGTCAAATATTGGTACGATTTTACTCTCAAAAGGAAATTATGTGTTAGGCACGAATTTAACAGCAAAGTGGATGAACTTTCATCGAATTTGATAGTGAGAGATTAATTGACTAATTTCAAATAGTTCAAGGGGTTATTTACCAAAAAATAATTAAGAGGTCAATTTCAACTAAAATAATAGTTCATAATGTCAAACAACAGTTTAGTCTACTATTATTTTTTTTTTTGAACAAACGATATTATCTATACTTTGACCATCTCCAACCCATGGGATAAAGCTTTAAATATAAACTTAACCCCCCCCCCCCAAAAAACAAAAAAAAAACAAAAAAAAAAAAACATCTCCAACCATGGCCTAAAATAAGCTATGAGAAGAAAATATATATCTGGGCTAGATTTCCCCTAGAATTTAAGTCTAGCTTAAATTATTTTGGACCCACCAAACTATCATATTTCAAACCTTTTTTCACTTATAATCTAATGGCTATGATCAAACGAGATCAAATGTAATGGTAAAAAAAAAAAAATTTCACGGCCCAAAATTAAATCTAACGTCTAAAATAATTTAAATCAAATTTAACTTAAACTTTATAAATACCTATACATTTGTATGATTTTTAATTACTAATAGAAATTTAAATATTTTTAGACTATAATGTTCATAAAAATAAATTAGGATAATCTACATAAATTTTATTTTCAAAAAAGTTATCATAAGGTTTGGCTAAAATCATTGTTTAATAATCTCGGGCTAAAATTTTAAGCCTTATGTTGGAGGAGAAAAACAGTTTCTGGGATATGACTTACTAAAATTTTCTGGCTTAAATTTTTAAGCTTTATCCCCAAGGGTTGGAGATAATATAAGGGCTGAGGAGTGAGCTAAGCCTATCAATGAGCTTGCAATAATGTGGTTTAAATTCGTTTTTGGCGAGAATCAAACTTAAGACCTCTTACTTACAAGTGAAGAGAAATATCACTATACCATAGTATTAAATGGCATTATTAAATTTTTTGTTCTATCTCTACTTAACAAGCATGATTGCAACGCATGATCTATATCTGTCCCTCAGATTATTTGTCTACTTAATGAGAAATCATTTTGAATATGTTTTAAGTACGTAGCTAAATTTGAAGATATAATATATTATAAGATGCGGCAAGTATTTAATCATCTAACTCGATATGTGGCACTTTATCGTAATTTATAAACGTGATAATGTTTGATGCATTAGTCATCGTGATCAGTAATCGTAATTAGTCTGTTACTTAGGTTAGTCGCATCATTTTTATATACAATAATTTGGCTTTTCAGTTTTCAGACCGACGAATAAATTTTATAAACAATCAATTAAGCTCTTGGTGATGTCACATGCTAGAAGGGTTTTCGACTTATTTTGGTCGCTCGTGGAGATTTCCAGCAGCTTCACTTATTGTTGTGTTGGAATTAAAAACCTCTAAGCTAATTGGGAGATGTTTGGAACATATATATTGGTTGTTACCTTTCTAATTCTAATACATGTGACTGGCCTTTATTAAAGAGTAAATAGCGTAAAATAATCAGTAAATGTGATACAAATATAACATTATTTAGAATAATTTAACAAGTTAAAGTGATGACATGAAACTTTCATGAATAATCTCTACCATGAGGAATAAACTAAGAACATTGTCATCACTAGTAAAAACACCATATATTTAGCCAATGACACGAGTCAGTAATAAGATAAAATATGTACTCTTATCAAGGGTGAGAGGTTTGGGTGAAGCCTACAAAATAGGTACCCCTAGTATATATAAGTCAAGTATCGAACTTAAGATATCTCACAATTACAAATGGAGTCTATGAAAAAGGATTTGTATTAGAGATTGTAAAATCAAAATTGATATTCTTACCACAGTTTACATACCACATTCGTACCACTTCTCTAATAGAGATGAAACCCATGTGTGTTGGCGGGCTCAATCTCTATTAGAGATGTGGTACAAACAGAGTGTGAAAAATATGATAAGTGTAAGATTACTCTGTTAAAAAGCCTGAATTATTGCTCGCCTCTATTGGTTAACCAATTAGAAGGCATTGCATAAATATGTATATTAATCAAAGCCAAGGTATACACTTTATTGGCCACTTGACAATATATAGTTGGCTAAGCCTGGTTCATCGAACATATAAGGTGAGCCTAAGTTTGTATACTTACTGATTTATTCACGTGATACATAGAATGGATTAGGGTTTATCGAAGGGAGGTATATATATTTTCTGCTTGGAGCTTTCTTCTGAGCCGTCATCATATATAGATTTACTAACTCAAATGCTAGCTTTCTTAACTGTCAACAAATGAATAATGAATACGCGTACATAATATTGAGAACCTTTGCTTTTACATACCACTACCAGCAAATGATCATCTGCCATATATGAACACTGAATAGGTAGTCAATCCGAATTGAGATTTCGTCTCAAATTTAGTGTAAATATATTATTGTATTAAAAAAAAATTGTTACCACCGTCAGTAATGGTGTAGACTCTAACTAGCTCGCACCCACACAATTTCAAGTGTATTTTGACGTAGCCCACCATCAATTTTTTTTGTCCTTGAAATCTTAAATTCAAACTATCACATAGATATAATATTTGTAATCAGTTCTAGAATTAAAAATTAGAATACCAAGAAATGAACAAATTTCAAAAACTAAAGTATATTACTCAAAATGAAAGAAAACACTACAAATTTGACAAGAGGACATGATTCTTAAGATTATATTGTGACTGACTTATAAGCTATATTTGTAGAGGCTTAAACTTAAGAAACCTAATACAAAAAATACCAAATTTATCCGAACAATACAATTCATGATTGTAGTTAGAGATCATGTGGCAAATTATTTGTACAGGTAGTAATAATAATATGAGTAAATTCGTACGTATTCCTATATCTATATATTTGGGAGGACTCACTTACATTTTCAATACGTCATTAAGATATCTTAAACTAACAATATTAAACACATAATATTACGCTATTGGCCGAAGATATAACTTGATGTATTCACATATAGAAAAATAGGCATGCCTGCCGTTGACAAGTGGTTACATTTATGAATAAACAATGATGCATGTGGGCTTTATATACTACCCTCTCCATGCCAAGATTGCCCCATCAAAGACGCAAATTGTAGCTAGATAGCTTATCTTTCTGCTTCCTCTCCCCTTTGTATCCTCCCTCGCCCTTCCTGGCATTCCTGAAAACCAAGCACAACCACCAGTACTTGAATCCTTGTGATTCTTTTCCGATCGCTTCATTCATATTTTGCATGATCCTTCACTTGTTTATTCATTGAAAAAGTATGAGTAACACAGTGATTCCAAGAGTGAAAGTCATGGTTTATTTGGTCTACGACAGGGGTTGATTCCACACATATCCGATCCTGTAATTTCACAATTTTTTCGTGCCCTTTGTTTATATTGTTCATATCACAAAGTTCTCGTTTCTCCTTCAAACTAAATTGATGGAGGGTGGTGTTGTGTGTTGTTTTTGAAACCCAACATCAGCATATAAATCTTTTTTCTATCCGTTGTTCAGTTTCAATAATTCTTGTTCACGAAAAGGTAAGATGGGCTTGATAACCGAAACCTGGAAGCGATGCAAATCAATAGGCCGGGGTCGTCCTACTAATATTCATGGAATGGTGCCTGCTCTGACCACCAAGAGCAAGTCATGCCCGAACATCAACCTCGGGATACCCGAGGAAAAGCGTGCGAGCAAGCGCCAAGTGGCTCCTGAAGGCTGCTTTACAGTCTATGTCGGTTCCCAAAAGCAAAGGTTTGTGGTCAAAACGGAACACGCAAACCATCCTCTCTTCAAGATGCTACTCGAAGAAGCCGAGTCTGAATTTGGGTATGACAGTCGAGGTCCTCTTGTGCTTCCTTGTAATGTTGAGATATTCTACAAGGTTTTGATGGAAATGGACGATTGTGGTGACCAAAAGGTTCCTCAAGGGCGTGGCTTGGCTAAGCGTTATGGCTCTTACCATCATCTTACCCCGTCTAGGATGGTTGCCATCAACCAGTTCTAGTTATAATGCATATTTAGCACTTTACAAAACTGATAGCTTGCTTGGTTGATGATAAAATATATGGGTTTGATGTATAATTTGTGGGATTTTAGATTTCTTGAGTCTTGCAATATGTCAATAACTTTAATTGTTAAATATTAGGATCGGAGAGAATAAGGAGATGAAAGAAATTCAAGCTATCTTTGTAATATATAAATCTTTTGTTATGTTTTGTATTTTGAATATCTATTAATTAAATCTCTTCTCAGTCACCTGCTTAATTAGTTGCTCTTAGCTTTTAATCAGCAAGTACTCTCTTTGGCAGGCTAAAATCTACAAACAACTAAGCTTACAAATTGTTATTTGCAATGATCACTAGAAGTACAAACCATGCATCATGTTCATGGGTACGTAATATATCTTGTAAAATAAGGTTGGAATTTATATTTTAGTAAGAATACGATATAAATTTCAATATTTCTTGATAAGGTTGGTAGCAACTTGCAAACAAATTAAGGGGCGAATTGACCCCAAAAAGAATAATTCAAGGGTCGAATATGCATAAGAATTTACAGTCCAAATGATTAATTAATTTCAACTATGTAATCCGAAAACAAAAGGCTGTTTTTAAATTTGATTATTAAGCATAGCGGTTTAAGGTCGGTAGATAAATGGGTGGCCTGGCTGAGAGTAACATTTCATTATCTTCTTTGGCTGATAGTCATGAGACTATACCTAAACACATTTGATCACGTAATTTAGTAACAAAACAGCATATCTAATGTAATTAATACTAAACCGTTGTTTTTTTGTCTTTCATCGAAATACTATTTGTATGGTCGAAATATTAAACCATGTTTATTAGTTTGTGAAGCAGCAGTCGGGAATGTACGAGAAGGGAAGTAGTTGCCGTTTTTTTTTTACTGCACACTATCTTTGTTAGTTTTTTGTAGTTTGTTTTGGATTGGTGAAATGAATGATGAATGCACGAGAGGATTCAAATGAAGTATACATTTCATTGTAGACTTACACTTTGACGCAAGTCGGCTAAAGTAGTGTCTCTTCTCTTCGGTATTTGAGTTCAAATCTCCCTTTGTTGTGTCTTTTATTTATTTATTTATTTATTTTTATAGAACTCCTCGCTAAATGAATGCTACAAATGTTTAATTTGAAGTTTTTCTTATAAATTAACAAGCGTTAAGTCCTTGTTTAATATGAATTATACGCTTGATTTCAATTTAGTTGGATAAGAGCTTGTCTTATGAATTCTTAATCAGCAATAGTAGTTGGTAAGTTAATTTAGCAATATATGGACCTTTCACAGTTGACATTAGCCATTAGGCCACTACCACCACGCATGCCATTTTCATCAAAGTTGACATTGGAGTTTTTAATTTCGTCCTCATTTTGATAATTTGGTTTTCATATAATATTTATTTGGAGTTCGTCAGTCATTGGAATTGTTATAGACTCGGTTTTTTAATACAACTAGACTTCAATCATGCTTTTGTTTTTCCGTCAAAATTCATATAACAATTACATTTTAATTAATTTACTAATTTTTCAGACCAAAAAAATAGACAACTAGTGTTTTTTTTTTTTTTTAAATATATTCCTTTGCTTGCAGAGCATTGACATTTTGAATTTTAATGCCCTACGGGAAAGGGAGTGTTACATCCGTCAACTAAATTGATATCGATATGTTTGGATGTTTCACAATCACCTAAAACTTGTATGTGCAATGCATCCAAGATTTTTTTTTTTTTTTTTTTGGTTTTTTCAGAGCTATTGGAATCGAAAGATATGAGAAATTGACTACTTCCATGCAAAGTTTGAATGCTCGTTATTGACTACATTCGAGGCCAAGGCCGGAGTGGAATTCTTTTCAAGCTTCTCTCATATTTTACGGAAAGCAGATTTTGCTGTGAAGCCACCTCTATTGGTCATCTAAAGGCTGTTTATTATTTACCTTGTATGGGCCTCTTAGGATTAGGTCCTTCATCCCACTCCACTAACCCAAACAACATTGACTTTGGATAAGGTACTTTAGTCTTTTTAGCGCTATCTACATTTATTTGTGGTGTCATTTTGCTCACACTTTATTTCTCTCTTTACACATATTTGATTACCTTTTGTTTTTAGATTGAATACATAAAAAGTTTAGTGTAAGAGAAGAAAAAAGGTGTTTGAAAACCATTTCTCATTTATTTTCGTTTGTAAATTGTAAACGGAATATCATAAATATAAATAACGAGTTTGACGTCAAATTATGACTGACACATTATGTAACTCAGCTCAAAATTTCGTTTCAACAGCTTTGCAAGCAAGATGAAAATGGGTCTTTCTTAGATACTATGTTACAAGATGTAGAGCATGTGGTGATTTAGATGGTGACTTTGGAGTTTTCTAATATATCTTTTTGAAGTGATTCTCTCTACATTGTTTCTGCTTTGTATAGTTCGGGCCCCTTTTTGTCCTTCTACGGACATATTATTGAGGACGGGAATGTAGTGTTACTTTAAATCACCGGAGATGGCTTTACATGCGTGCATCAGCACACCAACAATGTTTCACATCGCCTTGCTCGATTTGTACTTCACATAAGATTATAAAAGACGATTTGAAGAGCCTCTTGCTTTTATTTTTGATATAATTCGAAGATTGTAATTTGTGGTTTGACGAGGAGGTGGCGAGTCTAGTAGTTTCCAATTGCACCGAACTACGTTTGATGTAACAAAATAGTATCACTTTGAGTTAAAAAAAAGAATGAAGAAGATAAGATCATTATCAAGGGGAAAAATGATAAAACATCATTAACAAAAAATAAAATGTGAGGGAGACCACACTTTTGAACTATATTGATGTACAATATCTAATGTAGTAAGTATTAACACTAACCACTTTTAGGCCCAAAGATATGCACCAGATTGGGAAAAAAGCCCTAAAAAGAAACCCAAAGGCTTAGAAGTTCAAGGGCTAGGAAACTTGTAAAAGGGCATGTTCACGCACGATGAACACTAACCGATTGGGCTGAACGTTGAGTGGCCGCCAACTTGAGCACGTGGGCATACTGGTATCTTTATGATACGGATTTCAAGAAAAATGTCCACTAAGATGACATTCAAGCCACACGGCAACTTGTAAACAATAGTGAAGACCCAGGATGGGACATGATGTGGGTCGGAGCGACATTCAGGGAGATTAGGTTAAGTAACCAAGGCCAATCGGGGGAAATATGCTACTTTATTTTGGGCCGACATGCATTCGATTGGACACCAGTCACTTCATCGCCGAGTGTCTGGTTGACAGGTAAAAAGGTGTTAGCCAGCTAGTCCATGTGGAGTGGCACATAAATGCTCACTGGGAAAGACCCAATAAATGGGGTTTACTGGAGGCCTATATAAAGGAGTGAGAACCCCCAATATCAGGGTTGGACAATTTGAGAGAGTGAAATTGATGTATTAGATGATCGTTATTTTTAGTCTTCTAATCAACAGAATTCAAGCAACACAGTGAACATAACCCAGGTTTTGTGAAGTGAACCACTTATATTTTTGTTCATTTTAATCCAGTACGTATCCAAAAGCCCATCAAGGGTTATGTTTTTTCGATTGTTGGGTTTAAAGTTTGCTAGTGTCGACATGGATTCATCTGGGTTTGACATGCAAATTTTGTGCATTAATAGTAAGTGATGTGTACGTGTCACGCTAATAATGAATTTCTCTCATTAAATGTTGGTATAAATCACTTGCGACATGAGATTGTATACTATATGATAATTATGTGGTCTTCCTAGTTTATTGGAAGAAAAATGATGATTTTGTTTTAAATAATGACATATGAAGAGTTGAGGTATGTTATCAACTTTTCTATATAAATAAAGGAAGCATCCTAAATGGTGAGACAATCAAAATACCATATATTGTCCTTTGAAAATTTAAAAATAAAATTACTATTGAACCAAAAAAAGATAAAGTAATTCACTACATTTTAATTTTAAAACTTTATGAAAAAATTAAAAACTCTCACGCAGGTGACTTTATGTTTTTGCTTCATTTTATTTCGTTATTATTATTTTTTTGAATAATTTTGAATAAAAATATAAATTAGTAATTCAAACAAAAAATTTAAAAGACATACTCTAATATAGAAAGGTGAATTGCCACACATATGTGTGTGGCAAGAGGCTAGTACAATATATATTTTTTGTTTTTGCATCACAACAATTCACCTTTTTGGGGGTCCAACCTCCCCATTGACTGTTATCGTGTGGTTCACTGGCACTTGAAATCAAAACCCAAAACCTGACGATAGAATATGGACTTAAAATTTATAGCAACCATTGACCACCATGTGATGGTTAAGCTAGTATAATAATTAAACAACATTGAAACTTTATTATAAAAATCAAACCCAATATCATGCACTTACAAATAAAATATCACTAAACGGTGGTGCTGACATGGTGAAGGTTGGTGGCGGCCCATTTTCTTATGCTTTTCCTGGTTTTCCCCTCTGTTTTCCAGCTCTTGTTCTTCCATTTTAACCCTTCCTTGCTCTGATCATAAAATTTCTTTTTCCGATCTCCCTTATCTTCTTCCCCGCACTGCCCTTCCCCTCCATGCGTTCACTATTTTCTTCTTCTTTCTCTCCCACTTGGGTTCGGCCTTTCTCGATTTCACTTTTGAACCGATCTGCTTCCACCTTGTTCCGCCGTTTTCAACGGCTTTATTGGAAGGTGTGTAGATCTTCTGCTCGGGTGTTCACACCACCACCTTCCACCCATGTGTCGATCTCGGCACTATTGTCAGTGGATCTACTAACTTCGTCCCAGGTTTTCTACCATCGGTGGCGATAGATTGATTCTTTGTGGAGCTTGATTAAGGACGGCGTCTTCTCTTTTTGTTGGGGCTTGGTTGGGTTTCACCTCCGGTGTTGGTTGGGAAGATGGCTTGTGGTCACCATGGAGTACTTGCCCGCGACGGGGGTACCATGAGGCTAGGGTTTAGTTTGTATAGTTTTTTTGCTTTTCCTTTTCGGGCTCAACCCTCGGGTAAGGTTGTTTGGTTGTTGTCTTGGAGGCCCATCTTTTGTTCGGTTTTGTTGTGTTTATGGGCTTTTGTTTATGTTTGTAAGTAGATAATAAATTTTACCTTTCATCAAATAAGAAAACAAAAAACAAACAAACAAACTATCTAACAGTAAATGTGACCGCATCCGACTGAAAACCCCGCCAGCCAGCAACAAGCTAACGGCTGACATCCAATTCATTAATAAACAAATCGATTCAAGAACTTGTTTATTGAGGAATAAAAAAATTTATCTTTATCCAATTCCTTTCCGAAGTTGCACACTTTCAGATTACTGGTCAGATTCAACGAATTCAAAGGCGACGGAAGATCGAGAAGACGATGGCGTCTCCGACCAACTTCGCCTCAGCAGTGACTATACTTCACAACGCTACCATCGTCACCATGGATTCCGACAGCCGCGTCTTCCGCAACGGCGGGATCGTCATCGAGCGAGACGCGATCAGAGCCGTCGGTCAGTCTTCCGATATACTCCGCCAGTTCTCCGCTCTCGCCCGCCGGGTTGTCGATCTCAACGGCCAAGTCGTCCTCCCTGGTCAGCTGCTCCACTCTCCGATCCCCAATTTCTCTGCTTATTTATTTACTTCCAAGTTTTGAAAAGCAATATTAGACGGGAATAATTGGAAATGTTGAAAATAATAGGACTGATCAATACGCACGTGCACACGTCGCAGCAACTGGGAAGAGGGATCGCAGATGATGTGGATTTGATGACGTGGCTGCACGATCGGATTTGGCCCTACGAGTCCAACATGAGCGAGGAAGATTCATACATTTCCACCTTGCTTTGTGGCATAGAGCTCATTCACTCTGGTGTACGTTTTTTCTTTCTAACAAGGCGATATTCTAAATTATTTTAATTTATGAGCGAGGAGGATTTGAACTCGGGCGAGCAACTGGCCTAATCCACGTATGCGGAATTGGTTTTTTGTTTGTACAGGTAACTTGCTTTGCTGAAGCAGGAGGGCAACATGTGTCGGGAATGGCGAGGGCGGTGGAGTTGCTGGGGTTAAGGGCGTGTTTGGCTGAGTCCACCATGGACTCAGGTGACGGCCTGCCCAAGTCTTGGGCAGGCCGGAGCGCCGGTGATTGCATCCAGGTAACTTGAGTTCTAAGCTCTTTCATACTTTTTTGCTGGTTTTGTCAAGTTAATGTCCTCACTCACTCACTGCTCGCACACATTTAAGGACAGTCTCAGAAAGAGCTTTACAAGAAGCACCATAACACCGGAGACGGGCGCATCAGAGTGTGGCTAGGAATTAGGCAGATTATGAATGCAACTGATGATTTGCTGATTGCAACAAGAGACACTGCCAAGGAACTGAAAACTGGAATCCACATGGTATAATACTCAACTAACTCTACCAGCATTTTGGACTTGTTCAAAGATATTTTGAAGTTTAACATAGATTTAGCTCAAGTTTTCAATTGTTTAGCATGTTGCAGAGATAGCATACGAGAATCAATTTGTGACAGAGACGCGAAAAGTTGACCATGGAACGGTAACACACTTGGAGAATGTACAGTTTCTCCAGAACAATTTGCTAGCTGCCCACACAGTTTGGGTTAATCCTTCTCAGGTGAGTTGCGGTTTTTCTTGCTCGTGCTATTTTATATACAGAATAGGAGTAGATGCAGCTGTGTGTGTTTAATAGTAAGATATCATGAGTTTTTTAGCCTCTGGAGTGTTATGTATGTTATTGTATTACTTGTTCATCAATAACTTTGGTGGTTCAAAACTTGTTAGTTGGTATGGAGCCGTTATTCTGTATTTTCAGATTGATTGTCTTTCAAGGGGCGGGGTCAAAGTATCTCATTGCCCTGCTGCTGCGATGCGAATGCTTGGATTTGCACCTATTAGAGAGATGCTGGATGCTGGCATCTGTGTCTCTTTGGGAACAGATGGGGCACCCTCGAATAATAGAATGAGCATAGGTGGAAATTCTGATCGCCCACTCTTGCATTTTTTCCTTATTTGGGGGTTTGCACATTGAAACATTGATGGTTGGACCTCAAAATTCATGGATAGTTTACTTCCTTGCAGTTGATGAGATGTACCTGGCTTCTCTGATTAACAAAGGACGGGAAGTTCATACAAATGGAACTACGGATCCTACTGCTCTTCCTGCTGAAACAGTTCTCGAGTTGGCGACTATAAATGGTGCAAAATCAGTACTTTGGGATAATGAAATAGGATCCCTTGAGGTCGGGAAAAAGGTTGGACTTTTGGCTAGCTCCAATTAGTTTCTCTTGTCCTTCTGCTTCATCTCTTATACAGCGTTCTCTTTAAGTAAAGCCATACCATACACATTTGTGCATATCTCAACGAATTTTAAACACGAGGCTGATTAGCTTCCTTCTTCCATGATTTGGCAGGCTGACTTGGTTGTTATCAATCCTTCCTCTTGGACCATGGTCCCTCTCCATGACAGGTAAGAACCATCCCCGAAGGAATCATATGCAGTAATTTTATTTCAATCAAACACCCTTAAACTTTAAATATGAAGAAGGATCAACTACATCTGTATCCATGCCACATTTTGTTATGAAAAGGCATGCTGATCTTCTTTTTTGACAGTTTCCATGCGCAGTGGCATAGATATTGATTTGTAAATGTATGGCAATTTGTTGGAACCATGATTATCTAAGGCAGTTTTGGCTTTTCAGCGGATCTGGTTCCAATCTAATCTGTATTTAAAAAAAAAAAAAAAAAAAAAAAAAAACAAAATTCGTTCTGTTTGTCTGCAATGTAGCCATTTATTCAGGTAGATTAATCTTTTCCTTTTGCTACATATGCAGCATTTCCAGCCTTGTGTACAGTATGCGAACCGAAAATGTAGTCTCTGTAATGTGCAATGGTCTGTGGATTATGAAGGATAAGAAGATTTTGAACGTGGATGAGGTATTCTGTCATACTTTTCGCTTGTTAAACATACAAACGAAGACTAATGGCGGATAGCCAGGCCGTAAAATTTCATTGTTTACTGACGGGTGCCAATTATAACTGGACAGGAAGAAGTTCTTGCAAAGGCAAAGCAAGCTTCCGCAGAAATTCTGAAGCGGGCAGGGATCAAAATACCAAGTAGAATGAATTTTCTTTAGGCTCAACGCTCAAGATACGCCACACGCGAGGCAATGGATAAAGGGGTCACTTCACGACAGTATGCTGCTATGCTAGAAGTAGGAGATGTCGGTTTATTGAACATAGGAGGGAAGAGAATCGAGAGACACGAATGCCATAAACGATATCAGTTTGTCCATCAGGGAAATAAGTTTGAAACTTTGAAGTGTTGTAAGTGCCCGTTGATTGAATAAAATTGGCATTTGAAAAGAGAAACACAGGTTTGTAACACGAGAACTGATTTATGTACATTTTTTTAGGCCTAATTGGATAAATGGTCCTCGTGGTGATAGGATATTCAGAAGATAGCATGTGGTAAAAAAATTCGGATTTAAACCCTTGTGGTGAAGTTCGTTAGGAATTAAACCCAAAATCAAAATTTTCGTTTAGTTTTTCCGTTAAGTTTCCTTTTTTTTAAAGGCGTTAGGATCCTGAATCTCTACATTTGGGCTTCGTGCATTTTCCTGCATTTCGCTATATTTAAGTCATTATGTGCCGTTAGGTTTTGTTCCCCTTCATCAGTTGTTACTTTCATGCATCTTCATCGTGTTCCTCCTTCGCTGGTGTTCCTTCTCCTGTTTGTGGCTCACTGGAAATTCACTCATGGTTGAAAGAATCTTCAAATTCAATCAAGTAATCATTGCGCCTATTTTTCCGAGGAGGAGGGCCTTACTGCTTCTTCAATGTCATCTCACATCATGAGAAAGAACACAGAAATGAGGAGATCATAGAGAGAAGGAGGGCCTTACAAACTGATGCAGAGCCTCCTTCCTCTCCAAAACATGCACGAAATCAATTTCGGAATAAAGAAAACACAAGGGATCAATATAGAATTACATTTTTACTTCATTGGATTAATCGTTGAAGCATTTATATTGACCCACAATCAAGGGAGTGCATAAATTCACAGCATTATGAAGTTTTGATTTTGGGGTTAACACAAAGATAATGGAAATTTGTTTTTTAGGTTTAAATCTGAACAAGGGTTTAAATCCGATTTTTTTATTTTATTTTTACCACGGGAGCTATTTTTCAAATGCCCTATCACCAAGATAACTATTTATCCAATTAGACATTTTTTTATATTCCGTATGGTCCTTTTAATTTTGGCCGTTGATTCTTCTTTGATTTGTCAGTTCAATAGGTAATAAAAATAAATAAAAACAAGGGTAGGCAAGAGGCCAAACAAAGCGTGCAGAATGGTTACTAACTCACCATTCACTCTAGATTTAGCTCTTTTATTTGCAAATTCCTTTGTTTGCTCTAAAAATACACATTTTTATTTTCTTGGATTTACCACTCTTGTTTTTTTTAATTATATTCAATGTGTCGGGTACGTACACTAGATATCACAGTACAACTAATTAAATTTTTTTTTATTTTCAAATACACGATAGTTGGTGTACCGAAATGTGTTAGCTTATTTAAAAAAAAGAGCGTTTCCCACACTTTCTACAATTATACGTCAGCATGCCAAGTTTATTACTTGAAACTTCTGGAACTTTCGCGCCCTTCCTCGATCAAATATGCCCTTTTCTATATAAGTATCCCAAACCCTTATTTTCTCAATCATCAAATTAGAAAAGCTTCCCGATAAAATTTTGTTCGTCAAAGCTGTCAAATCGTCGTCGTTTTCATTCAAGGTTTCGAGGTTCTCGTCACCCATGGATCCATTCTTAAGAAGGCATTGGCACAATTTCGCCCCACAACATCAGTACCCGCAGACCAATTTCTTGCCACAACATCAGAAAGCGAGGCAAGTCCCGGTCCAGCGCCGAGCGGACCCGTCGCCGAAGGTGGTCTCAATCCCGGTCCACTACGTCGGGTCGGAGCGCAGCCGGTCGGATTCCGCGCTGAAAATCCAGAAGGCGTTCAGAGGATTTATGGTGAGGAAAAGCGTGAGGAAGATCGCCGCCATCAGAGTCGAGGTGGGTGAGATTTCGAAGCGGATTTTGAAGCGAGAGGCGGTGGAATTGATAAGGAGGGACGCCAAGGAGCGGCTGAGGGTGAACGAGACGCTGATGAACTTGCTGTTGAAGTTGGATTCGGTGAAGGGCGTCGATTCTGGAGTTAGGGATCTCAGGAGGGCCGTGATAAAAAAGGCGATTGCTTTGCAGGAGAGAGTGGACAGCGCTGTTGCTGAAAGTCCCCAAATCGACCAAAACCTAGAATTGCAATCCGAATCCCCTGTAAATTCGGATGAGACTCCGAATTTGCAGTCTTCAGAATTGGAATCGGCAGCCGAAGCCCACATCGAAACTGTTCCACACGGAAATGCGAGGGTGTGCAGAGAGGAAGAAGGCATGCTGCTGCGACTACAGATGTCGTGTCCAAGTACCAAGTTAATAATGCAAGGATTCCTATTTACATTTTGGCTTTTGTTGTAAAGCATTCGGAAACTGAATTATTTGATTGATGAAATTTGATGCTTTTGGTGTTTTAGCGACATTGATTTTGTAAGTTGGTTGGGCTTCCGTTGTCAACGCTCTCATTCTCATGTGTTTTTATCATTTGATTCGTCTATTTGATCAAAAATTAAAAAAAGTTGGTTTATTTTGTACCTAAAAAACATATATCTACTTTGTTTACGTGGATAATATCGTTTACTTAAAAAAAAAAAAATCAAATTATAACTCATGGGCCGTGTTGTGGTTAGTTTTGGGATGGGTAGAATGCAAGACTCGAACCAAGCCCAACGTATTCACTTTGCGACGACACTGCGTTTCAGTCCATTTCGCAGTTGACTTGACGGCCATTAAACGCAAAAGCAAAAAATAAATAAAAAATAAAAAATTCGTTGGCCTTTTGGCAGTTTAGTCATGGAACCTTTCTTTTGCGCCTTTTCCCCAGAAGCTGAAAATCCAAAAGTAGAAATATTTAATATTATATTTAAGAAAAATTAATAGTACTAGAATTGATATTTTAATGTAATAATATGATTTTTCGTTTAAGTAAATAATGCTGGAAGTTTTTCGTTAAATTTTTTTATTATGTAATTCAAAACATTGTTTAATTTTAAATAAACTATTATTTATTCTACTAAACAAGCAACCTGAAATCGTTTACTTGATTAGTTGATTTGGCTGTTCTGACTACCACCCAAAACACTCACCCTTTTCTTCTCTCACCTCTCTCTCTCTCCTCTCTCTCTCTCTCCGCTCTCAGTGTCATTGTACAAAACTCTTCTGCGAAACCCTAGATTCTCTGAATTTCAAAAATTCAATCCTGAACTCACAATCTCCCTCTCTCTCTATTGGAGCTCCAATCCACTGCGCGCTTCTTCTCCTTCTCTCGATCTCCTCTCCCCCTCCCTCCAACTTCCTCACTTTTCGATGGCGGAGGGCAAGCTCGATCTGCCCGACGATCTCCTCTCCTCCAAACCCTCCGATCAGTCCTGGACCTCCAAAGGTACTTCCGCCGTTTCAGTTTTCTTCTGCAATTTTATTTCTTTAGCAATTCAATTTTTTTTCGATTTGGGTATTCATTGGATTTGATCGATGTGAAGCTAATGTGAGGTGAGTGGTTACTGATCTGGAGCGTTTAAGTATATATTGGACCAGTTCATTTTCGATTTCTTTCGGCATCAGCTTCCTTAATTTCGGCTTCCTGCATCTTGAGCTATTCGAATTTTTACGTTTTAGTTGAATCTTTCGTGTATTGGATTTTGTTCAAATCAGTTTTTCTTCTCTCATTTTTTTGTTGTAATTTTAGCATTCGAACTCGTTTAACACTAATGTATTGTAATCCTTCGTGTTTTTACTATCGCCGTATTGAATTATCCTATTGATTCTGTGTTCTTTATTTCATTGATCTTTATGTTTTAAGATCAAGTAAAGAAATTTGCACGTGCTACAGTCCTTAGATTAGGCTCCAATTTGTTTTTAAATTTATTTATCAAGTATTCAATAGTTGATTGTTATCGCCTCTTTCGATGACAAAGTTGGTTTACGCTTAAATTTTTTCGTTGAATCAATGAAAGATAGAACTTATATTTTTCTGATCAACTGTAGTGCAATCATGGATGTCAAGAATTCTTGAGATTTATTCTGGTGTGCAATGAAAAAGCAAATCTAGGGAGTTAGTATTCGTAGTAGTTCAAGTGGTTACTATTATTAAGCTCTCACATTTTTTATTTTTTTTGTTGGAGTTCACTAATGGCTGCTATAGTTCTCTCCTCGGCAGAAACACTATTTGAATTGCAGTTCCACTATTATATCTTTATTTGCAGTTAACAAAAATGTACAGTTCCCTTATGTTTCATCTAGTGTTACGGGGTCAGCGATTTTATTACTGGATTAGTGTGGAACATTGAGTGGCTTTGTAATGAGAGCATAAACATAGATTTGTGTGTTAATATGTGTTCGTGTTTTGGCAGTTGAAGCCTCTGGAGGAAATGATGAAGAAAAGGTGCTTATTGGGTCATCTGATGACTCGAAAGGTGAGCTTTGTTCAAGTTTTTAGCATTAATTTCATGAGCTGTAGAGTCGATTAAGTAATATATTTTGCTTCCCCTATTTGTTGTTTGTTTCGTCTTACTTTCATCTGATTTTGTATTGCTAATTTATAAATTTTGCAGATCCAGCTGCCTCAGAGAGCATACCTTTGTCCCCCCAGTGGCTTTATGCCAAACCCAGTGAGTCTAAGTTGGTATGTGTTCTAGAGATTGAATTTCTTTTAGTGTTAATTGACTTTTTTTTGGGTATATGTTCTTCTGTTATCTCCCTGAATCAGGATTAGTTGTAGTTAATTCAATCCTCTAGACGTATTGAAAGGCTTTGTACTTGTTACCGAAAAAAAAAAAAGACTTTGTACTTGGAATTGTGCAGCTGCTTTCTTCATACTCTGATTTTATCTGCATATAGTGGAAACTCAACATATAATCAATCTACTGCCATTTAAACCTGGATTACTTGGAAATTCACAACTTAGCTGACTAGTCATTAAATTTGCTGTATATTACAGGAAATGCGCGGCCCAAGTTCCCTTGGAAACTCTACTGATAGCAACCAGAAGGAAGGTTGGCGTTTGGAAGGATCTGATGACAAAAAAGATTGGAGGCGGCCTGCCACTGAAAGTGAAAGTAGCCGTCGCTGGCGTGAAGAGGAAAGAGAAACTAGCTTGCTTGGTGGCAGAAGAGACCGAAGGAAACCAGAACGCCGTGTCGACAGTGTTCCAGTGAGAGACACAACTGACAATAGGGCACTGCCTGCATCTGAAAGGTGGAATGATGGCCGTACTTCTGCACATGAAGCACGGCGTGATAGCAAATGGTCATCAAGGTGGGGTCCTGAAGACAAAGAAAAGGAGACTCGAACTGAAAAGAAAACAGATATGGAGAAGGAATATGCTCACAGTAACAGTGACAATCAATCCCTTGGAGGTAACAACCGTTCAGCTTCTGAGCGCGAGTCAGATTCTCGGGATAAATGGAGGCCACGCCATAGGGATCTTCACTCTGGTGGGTCAAATGCTTACCGTGCTGCACCAGGATTTGGACTTGAAAAAGGACGGGTGGAGGGTTCAAATTTGGGATTTACCCTTGGAAGAGGGAGGGCATCTGGTGTCGGGAGATCATCTGCAGGTGTTATTGGCTCTGCTCCTTCTGGAAAAAGTGAAAGTGTTCCTGGGAAACCTAGGCACTCAGCTGATAGTTTTTGCTACCCAAGGGGAAAGCTTCTTGACATTTATCGCCAGCGAAAGCTTGATCTATCTTTTGCTACCATGCCAGATGAGATGGAAGAATCGCCTCCTACAACTCAAGTGGGCTTTGTGGAGCCATTAGCTTTTCTTGCCCCCGATGGTGAAGAGGAGGTAAGAGATAGGATTGGGCATCTTGTGAATGTGGATTATTTTTCTTTAATGTACTGATTCTTTTATGGTTTTTAATTGGTTCGTGTATTGCTAATAGGCCATCCTCAGTGATATATGGAAGGGAAAGATTACAAGTAGCGGGATAGTATACAATTCATTTAGAAAGGGAAGATCAACTGAAAACAATACAGGTATTTTCAGCTCAATAGTTCCCAATTTGCGTCCATTTTTGGAACTGGGATGTCTAATTTGTAAAACACTCATTCTCTAGGTGGCGGAGAATTGGAAGCTGTTGATGGAGTTCTGGGTATTTTGCCCTCGAGCATCACCGAAGAGACGAACAATATCTTGCAGGATTCTGCAAATGCTGATGATTATGGGACTTCATGGAATTCTGGTGCACAAAGGAATGTGGTAGATGGTGAGTTGCATTTCATTTCTGATTTGGCATGTTGTCTGTTGTATTGAACTATATGCAGGTATTGTTGACTGGAACATCTGAACAGTACTTATTTTATTGCAGAAAAAGATGTCAATCATAAAGAATGGGAAACCAAATATAGCGCAGAAAAGGGCCTTGATGGATTTTCTCAAACATTTCGGAAAAGTAATGGTATCGGCAGTGACGTTGAGACTGATGGTGGCAGTAGGAAAAATGAAGATTCTTTTTTATACGGCCATTCTTTGTCGAATGACATTGAGTTTGCAACTTCTGACTTAAGATCAAAACTTCACGATGGTTCAAATACTCTCTACGCTTTTGGCTCGTCTGAGCAGAATCTGAATAATAATTCTCGGGTGAAAGAGTTAGAAAGGGATGTCCCTCCTGAGGATTTATGTTTGTATTACCTTGATCCTCAAGGGGCGGTTCAGGGACCATATTTGGGGGTAGACATTATTTCATGGTTTGAACAAGGGTTTTTTGGGACAGACTTGCCTGTTCGATTGGCGGATACTCCCGAAGGAACACCTTTCATGGAATTGGGGGAGGTCATGCCGCATCTGAAAGTTTGGGATGCGCAAGGGAATTTTGTAAATCCAACTTCTCATATAGAAGAATCAAGTGGCTCCTTAGGGAATATAGAGTCTAGCTTACCTTCTTCCGCTCCAGTTTCAGAAATGACTACATTAGTGGTGAATGACTTACGGCGGCCATTGACTGATCTAAATAGCCTTTCAACTCTGCATATTCAACCTAGAAATTCTGATCCTGAAGCTCCACTACAACTGCCACATTCAACGGCTCAAAGCTTTAATGATTTTTGTGCAGAAGATGAAGGTTTGTCTGTAATAATAAATTCTTTTTGGTCTGTTTATTGTGCTGACAGATGGTATTTCGCTTATCTCATCCTATTTCATCTTTAATTTTCCAGATATTGTGTTTCCAGGAATACCTGGAACCACCGGCTATTCTACTGCAAGATCTTCTGGAACCATTCATGATTCTATTGAAAATTCTATTGGCCACCTTCCTTCTCCAACTGAGCTGACAGAATCTGGTGTGCCTATTCAGAATGATGACAAGTTGCACCCCTTTGGCTTGCTTTGGTCTGAGTTAGAAGGCGGTCAAACAAAACAAGTCAAGCCAGCCAATAGGCTTTCGAACATGGGGAGGGCTGTTCCATTTAGTGGAATTTCTGATACAGCGATTCTTGCTGAGACATGGTCTGATGTTCATAGAAAAAATGCAGTCTCTGATTCGAACCTGTATCAAGACATGGTAGCCCCTCGTCAATTGGCACACATGGAACAGGAACCCAGTCATTATGATTTAGCGGAGCAGCTTATGTCACAGCAAATTCGACAGCAGCAGCTCCAACAGCGGAATATGTTGTCTAGCTTTGGACACTTGAATGATGCAGCATTAGAGCATTTGCCAAGTCAGAATCTTATCCACCAACAGTTAGCCAACCATTCTTCAGCAGATCTGGATCATCTTGTGGCACTTAAGATGCAACAGCACCGGGAGGCTCAGCTCCAGCAACATCAGCAACTGCAACAGCAGCAGTTTCATCAACAGCAGAAGCTTTTACAGGAGCAACAGCAGTCCCAAGTGCAACGGGTGCTTCTTGAACAACTACTGCATGGTCAAATGCATGATCCTGCGCTTAGGCAGCCACACGTTGATCCTGTCAGAGCAAACAACGTTCTTGAACAGGTTCTATTAGAGCAGCGCCTTATGCATGAACTCCAACAAAGGTCTCACCATTTTCCGAGGCATGTTGATCCATCTTTGGAGCAGCTTGTCCAAGCGAAGTTTGGTCAGTCACCACCACAAGCAGATTTTCTTGATCTACTGTCTCGTGCGCAGCATGAACAAATTCAATCACTGGAACATCAGATGCAAGCCAGGCAGTTACCAACAGGGATGAGACAGAGGACGGAAGACGACAGACATGGTGGTTCTGTCTGGCCAGCCGATGAATCAAATCAGTTTTTGAGGACCCATGCTGGTGCTCAGCGAGCTCACTCTTCCGGATTTAGTCCTTTAGATTTTTATCAGAGGCAACAGAGGCCATCCCATGAGGAGCAGCTTAGCCAACTCGACCGTAATCTTTCATTGCAGGATCGACTTCAGCAAGGGTTTTATGAGCCTGGCTCTCATCCGTTTGAGCGGTCTATGTCACTGCCTGGGGCACAAGGGATGAACTTGGATGCTATAAATGCCATGGCTCGTGCTCAGGGCTTGGATATGCAGGATTCCCTTGGACGGATGCCATCGGGTGGTCAATTGGGAACATTTTCATCTGGCATCCATTCTCATAATCCTCATCACCCTCTTCCTAACCAATTTCATGCTTCACATTTGGATGCAATTGAGGGTCACTGGCCCGAGAAGAATGAACAGCTAGAAAATGATTGGATGGACTCTCGGTTTCAGCAGTTGCATATTAATGCTGAGCGGCAGAAAAGGGAGTCAGAGATCAATATTCCTTCTCAGGATCGAGGTTTATGGATGTCAGATGGATTGAATGAAGAGCATTCAAAGAGACTATTGATGGAGTTACTCCATAAAAAATCAGCCCATCAACCTGCTGAGTCATTGAATGTCAACAATGGCTTGTTCTCTGATAAAAGGCCTTCATCTGGCATGTACTCTGGTTCAAGCTCTTCAAGTCACCCATTCAGTCTTCATTCAGACCAAGAAGCAGGTCTAAATAATTCATTTCAAGTAGGATCGTACGGTTCAAATCATATGGAGCTCCCACTGGAAGAGCGGGCCAGCAGCATGGAAAGCAATGAAAAGTTGGTGTATAGATCTGATTCTGGAGCATTGGTTGAGAGAGAGTCATTCTTGGCTGGCATCAATGCTACGAGTCAGCCGATTTACACAAATTCTAACATGATCAGTAAGTCTTCTATCAGTAAAGAGGTTTTGGAGTTGGAGGGAAGGAAGCGTGGGATGAAGAATGAGGGGATCATTAGGGGACAAGGGTTTGACACTCAAGAACGAATGGTTGAACAAGCAGGGTTGGCTGCTCCAGATTATGAGGAGAGGTCAGCAAATTCCCTTAACATGCGTTCGTCATCTGGTGTTTCAGGTATTTCTTGTTGCTTCTTTTTAATATTGACGCAGTGCATAATGCTCAAAATTGTTCATGTAAGAGTTTTGGTTTTCTAAATTTTGCTTGTTCCCATGGGGGAATGTAGGCTTTCATAGCGACAAGATTGGCCGAAGTAATTCATTTGCAGAAGAAACAACCAGGGATCGGTACATAAATGACCTTGCTCTTATTGGTCCCTTGTCTTGATCATCCAAATTCTTATGTAAATTCTTCAGAGCATGTATAGAAGTAATTCCTTTTCTTTTTCCGGTACAATGCCACAGGGTTCCAGCCCCATCCAAAACTCAAGATAATATTCTGCTGAGACGACCTCCTGTCTCAAGCGCTTCAGCATCCCACGAAGGATTGTCAGAACTGATCTCTAATCCAGTCTTCCGAGGAAAAAGTGCAAGTGCCACTCCAGATGGTATGTACATCTAGCTCTCTAGTTATTTCTTATCTTAGCATGACCGGTTTGAGGTCTGTCTAGTTGCTTATATCAAAGGTTAACAACTTTATAGCTCCACCTACGTTGTTCTAACACTTTGTGGCAATGTGGGAAGATTCTCAATTACAATCAGATTGACAAATACTGTTTTTCTGAAATCTACAGGGGGGAGGCAAGACCCCGTTGTTGGTCATCCAGTTAACCAAGGTCCTGATGCCTTGCCGTCATCTTCAAAGAAAGAAATGCAATTTCGGCGTACTTCATCCGCCAGCGATGCTGATGTGTCAGAGGCTTCATTTATGGATATGCTTAAGAGTAATACCAAGAAGCTGGCTCCGACGGATGCCCATGCGACGGCGGGAGAAGATGCAATGCAAGGGAGCCGGAGTGGCAAAAAGAAGGGAAAGAAAGGGAGGCAAATCGATCCTGCCCTCCTTGGTTTTAAAGTTACCAGCAACCGGATAATGATGGGCGAAATCCATCGCATAGATGAGTAGGCCCGTTTATTGTGTAATTTATGTGTAAATCTCCGTTTCATCATAGTCTCGTATAGGTTTAGAACACTCGATGTAAAGCATCTCCGGGTGAAAATTCTTTTATTTTTTCTCCCCGTCCATAAAGATCGATTGATCAGCGATCTGGATTTCAAGGATGGTGATCCAATGATACATCTGTATAAATGGAAATTAAAACGTAGTCGAAGTTGGGATAATATCAGTATGATTATCGTCACACTCATCGGCCTGTCACGGCCACATATTTGCTTACATTTTGAACTTAGGAAAGCCATTGATTTCGGAAGAGTTGCAACGCCGTTCTTCCCATGATCCACTCCAACTCCGAAGATGATAGCGGCACTCGATTGACAATGAGAGAAACGGCTTCTTTGGCCCCTTTATAGCCACACTCGGGAACAACAAATGGAAAATCACTGCAATGAAGACTATTAGTGTTAGAATCTGCTTCCTGCCCGATCAAGAAGGAAGCAATTTGTTTCAAATTTCAACCCAAAGAAACAAGTGAAACACGGCTACCTGCCCCACATGACGCGGTTAGCACCAAAGCTCGACACGACTTGGGACAGCGAGTGAGATAAGTCCTCGTATGGAAATGGCATTCTCGACACCCGGAACAGCGCGCTGAATTTTACATAGACCTGGCCACGAAAATATCACGTTATGCTTAAGAATCAGACTATCAATGTAGGTGAACTATAAGTTGGGGAACAAAGAGAAGTGAACAGGCATTGGACAGAGATGCCAAAGTGGTTGCAAGGATTCGTGACTCTGTTTTATACCCGATCTGATAATCTAGTCGTTTTCACTCTCCTCAGTAATCAGATATGTAACTACGAAAGGTATTCTGGAGCCTTTTTACCTGTGGGAATCTGGATAGCTGTAAAAGTGCAGAGAAAGCAAGCTTTTCCTCATCGTTTCTGCAAGAAAAGAACTTTAAAGTAAGAAGAGTTGCAAATGGTCTGCAGAAACATTCATTCTTTATAGCAAAGTAAATTATGGGAAAACTCACATTGGTGGTTTGCAGAAAGCCAAATGATCAAGCAATACAGCTGTTGATGGAAACTCCGTGCACAGCTCCTCAATTTCTGATATATGCAAACCGAGGCCCTGAATTACCCCTTTTTTTTAGTAAATAAACACGTCTGAAACTCCAATAGCATCCAACTCTTCCCTGCCCTCTCCCACAGACGCGCGCACACAGAGAGTAATAGAACAAAAAGTTGCACCCCAATTTTCCAAAGATAATAAGAAAGGATAAGGAATACCTTCATACACATGAAACCAACTGGTACTCCAAGTTCTCCTGCCTTAGAGAACATTGCCCTTCCTACTTCATTGGTCATCTGCAGAAACCCTCAAATGTTATCACTTTAGGAGGAACTTACTCCATATTTTGTGGCATTTCACCGGGATATGTACATCTTAAAACATGTAAAGAAGTCCAAAAATAATTAAATTACCTGTTGACCAGAAGGCCACAAATATGGATTGAAGCGAACAGCACGATAGTTATCCTAGCATAAGAGAAAATTTTGTCAAGGTAATTCCTTGAAGACGTTAGAGAAAAACCCAATTAACATTAAAATTATAGGAAATTATCCAAATACCTTCAAAATGAGATTTTCAAGCTGCTTAATCCCACTTCCATCTTCAGCTGGATTTGCTAGACAACAACCGACAAATTTAGAAGGGTACTTCTTCAACACACTGTCCCAAGATAAAAGCAATAAGGTTTAGGCTATAACCTTAAATGATATGTTGTAAAGAACTATAAATGTGGAAGATACAACTTAGATGGAGCATGACTAAGAAGTGTCGGACATGGCGTGATGAACTTCTGACCATTAGCCTTAGTTGATTAGTTGTGAAATTCAAGTCTACAGGGAACGCAAAGTTCACTAGGTGGGAATTGGGATACAAACTTTGATTCTGTGAGACATGACAGTAATAATGTTGATGCTGCGATTTGGCAGTTGAGCCGTCTAGTTATTACAGTCGAAACATAAGATCGAGTACCATACAGATATTTTTCACATGTCAACTAAAGCTTCATGATTTTGTTGTAAACGTGACTGACATTATTTCAAGTAATCTATCTTACTATAGTAGGAGAAATCGGAGAAGAATAACTTCGACATCGGTATGAAGAAAGATCAAACAGAAACAGACCTTGTCACCAAAGAATGATCAAATTTGTGATTAATGGGCTGCACAATCAGTGCACCGTCAACACCTGCTTCTTCCATACACTGGAATGGAAAAAAAAAAAATCAATCATCTAATTTCAGCTAAAATATCATTAGATCAAACAAGAAATACACACAAAAGATACAGCTTGATGAAAGTCATATGATCACACCTGAAGCAAGAAATCGACATCTCCAGGCAAAGTGGGTTCTTGGCCAGGAAAGTAAGGGTATTTATCCGCAGCCTACAAAACCCGAAATTCCAAATACCATATTAACTTGAGAAAAATCAACAAAAAATTAGTAGAGACTTGCAAAGCAGTTAAAAACTTTGGTGGGTTTTACTTTTACCTCTTGAGGGGATGCCCACACATGCAGATGTGAATCTATGATTTTGGGTTTACTGGCAGTGGAAGCCATTGAAGCAGCAGCAGCAGAAGCAGAAGCGATGAGCCGGGTCTTTGTTGAAATGTGGGCAAATGGTTGTGTACGTTGAAGTCGTACCAAAGGGAGAGCAGCTGGAGGTGAAAGCAGAAGAGATGCGACCCTCGCGGCCGTTGCCATTGGATTATGGCTATAAACTGTTTCACTGCTTCAGTATCACATATATGATACATACCCGGCCCAATCTGGGCCCAATTATCAGCAAACACAGCAATCCACAAAATATATTTAAACTTTTATTTTTTTTTTCACCTAAAGCTTGAAATTATGTTGCAATTTACCGAATGAGATTCACCCGGATCTTTGTGCCCGAGTCCGGGGACCGAGACAACTCCACGGTTTAAGAGAGAGAAAAAGAGATTCGAACCGTTCAAGTTTTTAGATTTTTTCGAGATAAGCCACTATGATGTGATAATGAGGTCATACAGAGTGAATTTCTATTCGCAATTTACTATCTATCTCTATTTCTGTCAACTTTTTGTCCAATAGTGACTCGCGACAATAACACATAACACTTTTTTCAAGGCCAATTCCGTCATTTCACTCTAAAAAGTACGAACTTGATGAGTATTAGAGAAAAAACGTTAAAGCTTTTTAATAAAAGAATAAAAAAAGGCTGCATAATCACATTTTTTTTATGAAGGAAAAATGTTAAAGCATTTTAAAGAGTGGTAATGAAGAGTATGGAGGCCAATTTGTGCAAATTGTAAAACAATATAGTTGTCTAGTAAATTAGTAATTGCACAAAATTGAAAATTTCAAAATATCAAGAGGATGCAATTGGCATTTTTGGAAAGTTGAGCATTACATTTGTAATTTTGGAGCCATTGCATTGGTGTTGGTGGTGAGTCGGTGGCCTTCTGGCTTCACTCTCGAATTCATCGCTTCTTTGCAACAAAGAAGGAATATACCATCCATAAAATTACAACAGCCGCATTGAGCCTTATCACAACACTGCACAGAAAAGCTTCAGCAGCAGCAGCAAGGTAGCTTCAATGGCGGCTCCGTTGACCACCCTGGTAAAAACCCATCTTCTCTCTTCCCCTGTTTGATTACCGAGAAAGCCCAAATGGAAAATTAAGTAAAAAGTTTTACTCTTTTGTGCTTTTTCTTTCGCAGTCAAATGTTGGTTCGCTTCCGGCTTCTCGCAGCGTGTCTCAGATCAGAGTTTTGACCCCTACCTGTTCTTCGGTCACAATCCCATCGTCGTCTAACAAAACGGTGTCGTTGTCCTCCAGCTTATTCTCCAGGTCGTCGCGCTTGTCCTCTCTGACATTCTCTTCGAACCCTAGTTCCCGGAAAAGGACCAGTCTTGCTGGCTCAGTCCGCGCCAGTGCTGAGGTTAGCATCGAAAGCTTCGATTTTTTTTTTTTTTTAATTTATTAAAAATTCAAAGTTACCGCTTTCAGTAAGCTTAGAACGTAATTTGAGTTTCTTTTTGGTAATTGTAGGAAGCAACTTTGCAATCAAAAGTGACCCATAAGGTGTATTTTGATATTAGCATTGGGAACCCAGTTGGGAAGCTTGCTGGAAGGATTGTGATTGGATTGTATGGTGATGATGTGCCTCAAACCGTGGAGAATTTCCGTGCGCTTTGCACAGGTTTTACGATTTTCCTGGGTTTTGTATATGGCTTTATGTAGTGTCATTAATATAAGTGACATCTTGATTGAATGTGTTTGGATTTCATATGAATTGTGTGTCTTTATTAGGTGATAAAGGCTTCGGGTTCAAGGGGTCCGCATTCCATCGTGTGATCAAGGATTTCATGATTCAAGGAGGGGACTTCGATAAAGGCAATGTGAGCGCTCTTCCCGGTCTTGTAAACTCGTAGTTTCTGGTTTATTTTTATGGATTGCCACATTGGTTGACTATACATTTAACAGTGATATATGCTATAGGTTTTTTAGTTCCATATTGACTTGATATAAGGTTTCGATATTACTTGGAAAACCAGTCTATCAATAATAAGGAAATGATAATGGCTCACTTTAACCCAAACAACGTTTGCAAGGTTAAGTTAAAATATATTAAAACAGAGAAACAATTTGGGATTTGCTAGAACTGTTTTGAACTTATGATAGTTTGAATAGGTCTCTTTTCTAATTCGGGATTTGCTTTGCATATAAATGGCTGGTTGACCATTTTGGTTATCCAGTATTAGTATTAGCTAATTCTTCCCATATGTATTGACTCATGTTCTCAAAGGTACATATGTTAGATAAATGTTGGTAAGCAAAGTTACTTTCTCCCTGCTCGTAAAAAATGAGCTTGAATTACTGAGAATTGGAAGCAGTTGACTAAACTAGGGAAGTAGCTAGACCGGGGTTGTTTGAAGTACCCATTTGGCCTTTCAATCGTATCTAACAGCCTCATATGCATTTCCAAAGACTTGCCTTGCATCTTTGTTGACTATTTCATGTTCTTATTAACTGCTTACCTGTAACATTTGCTCATGCTTTTTTTTTCAATTATTTGGAAGGTTATCATTTTTTGTTTTTCTTTGAGGTTATCATTTTTTGGTTGGATGTGACAGTGAAATTACAATTCTGGAAACATATTTCAGGGCACTGGAGGTAAAAGCATTTACGGACGTACTTTCAAGGATGAGAACTTCAAGTGTAAGTTGATCTCTACTTCTCATGCCTCATAGTAGTTTATCAATAATCATTCATGTGTTTCTGGATTTTTACGTCAAGGAAAACTCCAGTAATCTATGAACTGCCTTTTATTGGCAAGAGATTTTGTCTCTGATGTAATATGAGATTGAATATGGGCGCGATCACTTTTGACATTATAAATTATAGATTTTTAAATGTCATTGCAGTCATAATTCTTGAATGCATGATTTTGCAGTATCTCATACTGGACCAGGAGTTGTTAGCATGGCCAATGCAGGGCCCAATACCAATGGGAGCCAGTTCTTCATATGCACGGTCAAGGTAAGAGTCATTCATTCTCTATATCGTACTCGTAGAATCAATTCGGCTAAGAATGCTATGGCATGAAAGTTTGAAGCCTCATCTGATCGTGGTTCAACGCAATTCCCTAGCCTGGGAAATTAAGTAGATTTATTAGTTTATTCTCAGAAGGTGGTTGTGTGGTTGTAGGCTTAGAGAAGAGGTGGCGTTTTGTAACTTGATATATGCTTATATGTAATTATCTGTTCCAGACACCGTGGCTAGACAACAGGCATGTCGTTTTTGGGCAAGTGGTGGAAGGCCTGGACGTTGTTAAACTAATCGAGTCTCAAGAGACAGACAGAGGTGATCGTCCTACAAAGAAGGTGGTGATTGCCGACTGCGGAGAGCTGCCGGTGGCCTGATTCGGATTTCTCTGAGTTTTAGTTATTCGCGTTTTCCCTCGAATCATTTCTCCTTTTTGGAAATGTGGGCTTTTGTAAGAGGATTCAGTTTGTTTGGTGGATTAGTCCTGCAGGCTGCAGCACCAAATGTCGCCTTTTTTCCCCTGAATCTCTATTAATATTAGAGCCATAATATTTTGTTGATGAATGCTAAAGGATTGATCTTCTCTTTACTCTAGTAATGTTTGGTTGGGCCTTGATGTGGGCTCGGGTACATATGGGTAGGTGTCGCTGTGTCGGAATTAAACGGGCCTTGAAATTGTTGGGCTGAGGATGGGCTTGGGCCTGGCTTTATCGGCCCTAAACATAAATTGGTAGTCGTATCTATGCTTTGGGAAGTCTAAAGTGACCATTGTAATCAAGTATAGGGCATGGTTGAGAAGTACACGTACAAATATGCAATAAGTTGTGGCATACCTACGGTTGGGTTTGTACACGACTAGGCCGCCTCCGTTTTAGCAAAAAAAATAAATTGGTTTGAATTGTTTTTTGGTGAAAATTGAACCTAAGACCTTTGACTTACAAGTGAACAAAAAAAATAGTATTAACCGTTGTACTAAACGGTTCAATTGCTGATTTGTATATAGAAACTGGATGTATCTGCTAATGACTTTGGAAAAACAATATAGGACATGACCTCGGATGCAGGCTGCAGAGATAAATTTTAATTACGTGAACCACACATCTCTTACCACCATAAGAAATCATGCGATTCTTCCTATTTTCATCCCAACGTTCCATACATAATTCGAGTTTAGTTTTGTGTATGTAGACATAAGTTGCATTACTCATGGACTAGTTTATTTCAGACGATACTTTGAGTGATTTTTTGTTGATAATTTGGAGGGAAAGCATCCTGACGAAAAAGCGAGTTACTATCATTCAAGATTTCATAGATATTAATGAGTCCAAAGTAACTAAAAATTGGACCTATTTCAAAAGTCAAAAGTTACTAAAAATTAGATTTATTTCAAAAAGTGGTCTATAAAATTAGACCTATTTCAAATTTTTCGCATGTTTAAAACGTGGCTAAATGCAGGCATTTACTTCTAATTTGAAGGACAAAACACGTGGAAGGCCAGAGCAAAGGTGGCCCTCTTCTTTAAAGCAAACATTCCCATTGCAACGATGATTGATGTGTGATTTTTTTTTTTTTTTTTTTTTTTTTTTTTTTTTGAAAACAAGGAATTCACATTCCCTGCTAAAAAGCCAAACAAGGACACGAAAGCCTACCAAGAGGCAAACACCAAGACCAAGGCAGTGAGCAGGGATACAAGCAACAAACACTTTAACCAAGTAAAAGTGTCATCCCAAACACAACCACAGCTAAGCTAATGAGGACACAGAAGACTATCATTACACAAGACATGAACTAACGAAGATGTATGAATTATGATACTACTCAAATTAGTGGTGAGTGCAGTTAAAATCTTCGCCCCCATGGACTTAAACAAATATGTCCTCTAACGAAATTCAGCAAAAGGAAAAGGAAAAACTCAAATTAATAATATAACCATTTGTATAAGGGTAGGTGGAAAAAAAAAGCGTTGTCATTTTTTTTACCTTTTTATAATGTGTAAGAACATAATATAGGTGGCGAGATTAGACAATGAAATGCGCCTAGCAGCACTATATGAATAAAGGAAAGGGATCATCCGGATCATTTCTACCAAATCTTCTAAATCAATTAATCCGGATTCTTAAAATTTGATCTAACGGCTACAAATAGAATCTCTTTTAAAAGTTATAATAATTTTAATCGTTAAATCAAATTTTAAAAACCTAGATTAATTGATTGAGAAAATTTGATAGAAGGGATCCGAGATCATTTTTCTTGAATGATCTCTCAGCCCATACTATTCACAACTTGAGGCGGATTCGATACGATCCCGATCACGTGACTCCGTTTCAATTTAAATTTTTTTTCTTGGAGGGCCCATTCCCTGCGTGCATGGCCCCTCGCCAGTGGTCCACGGCAACAAAATACAACAACGGGGTCCCACATGTACCGGCAGCCCTCTGCCCGGCCACGACCGCGCCACGTCGCAGGAAGAGTCCGAAACCGTCACCAACATAAACAGCTATAAAAAAGATGCTAAAAAACGACAGTAAAATTGGAAAGCGACGGATCATACGGGCGTGGGGATTCGTGACGCGCCCCCGTTGAGATTCTGTCGGTGTTGGACTTTTCATTCATTCAATTAAGCTCATGTCGTTTTAATTCCCACGACAGAATAATTATGCTCATCACAATCATCATCCACCCAATCAATCGGTCTTGATTGCGTCTTAATTACTTCATCATGACGTTTGATGTCCCTTATCGTTTGCCTCCCCTCCTTCCATAAATATTCACAATTTCCTTTTCAATGGGTTTATTCCCCCACCTTTTTTTTTGGTCATTCTCATTTTGAAGCATATTATAATTGGAGAATGGTATAACAAGAGCAAGCAGGATCACACTGCATCAACGGTCTGAATATGACCGCTCATTCATGTACAATCTTGGATATTTGACAAAGTGCAAACAAGAGAAACTTCAATTAGATTGTTTGAATAGAATAATTTTCACAACTAATAGCTGCACATGGTCGAGTGAGACCATAATACTGGAAATCTTACGCTTTATGAAAGATACCTTACAGATAACTTATCAGAAATTCTAACCACAAAAGAATTTCACGTGACGGTAATTATTAAATAGTGATTGATGTTTATTCCCACATTATTGTAGCCGTTGAGGCCAGATATTGGTTGATTCTTGAAAGGGAAAATGTTCCCACAGTGACTTTACAGTCCTACTCAAAGCACTATGTGGCCCACCCACAAAATGCCCCGAGTGAAAACAACTTTCGGAGGCACACCTGCCACTGCAGCAATTAACTAAAAGCCCCTGTTCCTGTTGCTGTTCGTTCAAGGTGAATTACCAACCATGCCCAAATGCGCAGTGTCACAAAAGCACTTATTTAATCAAAATAACAACAACCGGTCAATCTTGTCGGCTCACAAAAGCACTTATTCAGTTATAAAGCCAATAAAACATACCAGGTTTGAGATTCTGCTGTAGCAGAATAGGTCATAGATGTGTTTACCATACCTTTAGGCTTTAGAGAGCAAAGGATTAAGAGCAGGGGAAATGTATGTACACGAAACTGTACAAGTCGGAATTCTGATTTACAAGCTCCAGGGCGGACTTTATGTCAACGAATGGATTGACCTGAAGCTTTGCATTGCACTTTCGGACAGCACGATTTACAACTAACCGAAAAGCATCCTAATATACACAGACAGACGACAGGACCTAAGTTTACCTAATGAGACACTCAAGAACACGACTTTATCAAACCCAGGTTGTAAAGGAACTTCTCCGACCTAATGCGAAGGAGATTACCCAAAGAGAATCTCCCACTCTCCTGTGGTGGAGATTTTGAAAAGAAGTCGTCTTGCACATGCAGGAATGTCAAGCCAATCTCTTGCCGAACTGCTTCTATTGTCTCGCTCTTGACTTGATTTCCAGATGCATCAGTCACGTAGAACACATTCACGGCTTGGGAGCCCCTGGTTGCAACCTCAGCTCGGGTGACTGAAAGACCATTTTCTCTAAATATGCGAGTCACATCAGAAAGAAGGCCGGCTCTGTCATCACCACAAAGCTCTAGTCTTATACCCTGCATTAGAAATGTTGCATTAACTTCAAATTACCATGTGAAATTGGGAAGAGTATATTCAAATTAAAATTCCAGTGTGTTCGTACCTCAGAAGTCCGTCTTCGAATAGCAGCTTCCAAACAATGAATAACCCTCTGCCTTTCTCCTTCAGAACTAATAGGGCAGCCGTCGGTATGCCTTATATAATATTCCTATCACACAAATTTACAATGTTAGAACAAATTATATATTTGCATTGATTGCAATACGCCTTTTTTTTCTTCTAAGATTTAAATAACATAACTAATCCAACCAGTAAAACAAATAACACAACTTGAGGGAAATAAGGAAAACCTGATAAGCCTCTGGTCCTTCAGCAATCACAGTTGCATGATATACCACATACTCCATATCTGTTAAGGTGCACACCGTGTCAAAGAGCAACTTAGGACGGTCCGGACACCTCAAGTTCACAACAGTATATCCTTTATCGACACAATTTTCAACAGTGACAAGTGGTTTGCTTCGATCACTGGCTGATCCACAATCAGCATCATCCATGTCGTAATCACGATCAGCATACATCATCTGGTGAAGCCGCCTCTCCTTATGTGTGGAACCAACAGAAACAGCGGTGTTGGCACTGCGCTTATCTCTGTTCCCCTTAAGCACATAAAGGAGAAGCTGTTTGATCTTGGCAAGATGTTCGGGATCATCAATGGGTCTCCCAGTTGCCTCGTCAGTGATGTACACAACTGATGCCATTCTTGAATTGTGAGTCCAGACTTCTCCGGCAACCACATTGCATTTAAGGTCCGAAAGAACAGCAAAAACTTCAGAAAGCAAGCCTGGCCTGTCCCTTCCAGTCAATTCAATAGTAGTGTGTTCTGTGGCAGCTTGGACACCCACAGACCTTCTCAAAGAAGGGAAGCTTCGTCCTGCTGGTCCCAGTGACTGCAAAATTTGAATTCGATAATCCAAATGACTTAGAACTACATGGTTCCACTCCACAGATAATTTTGCTAACTATTTCGAGTGCAAACCCAAAAAAAAAAAGCACCATTTCTTCTTTGTCATCCGCCAACAATGTGAACCATGCTTTAAAATGCAAATATTTGCAAATCGATACTAGTACTTAAACCTAGTTGATACATGAGCAGATCAAGAGGCACATAAAACCATACAAAAGCTGAAAAAAGCAAGCTTCCTAAATCCAGCAAGACTCGGGCAAATACCACCACAATACAGCTTGAAGACACATCGATTAATCAAGTTTACTTTTAAGTTCCACCTATTAAATGTCAGTCTAAACTCCATTCTCAATTTTGCCATTACACCGGAACCCTCAGCGAAATGTCTCTTTTGTGTAATTAAATTCCATATCTGGTAAACTAGAAGAAAAGAGCAATTAATTTCTGGGATCTACCTGTTGAATGCATTCAGCGATTCCGTCGTCAGAAAGCTTATTCCCCTGTTGATCAGTGACATGAAAAACTGCAAAAATTCCATCAAAAACGAGAAATTCACTCACAAATAATAAAAATTTGAGATAACACAGCACGTGAAAAAAAAAAATTAAAAAGAGAAGCTCACCATCCATGAACCATTCCCCATCAGAAGAAATATAAGCTCTTCTTATAATGAGGTTCAAATCATTCAGAACCTGAACCAATTCCAGCAAACTCCCACGCTTATTTGCACTGTCCACCTACAAATTTCTCAAATGAAACAAAAAGACAAAAACAATTGTTCAAAATTATATGAATTTTTTTAAAAAAAATTGACCCTTTTGGATTCCTTGCAGAATACAATTCAAGAAATTCAGCCAGATACCTTAATCAGAGTGGCTTTCCTGCTTGATGCATTATCAACTGTAACCCTACAAATCCCATATCAACATGAAAACATATCAGAGAAACAGTAAAAAATGGAGAATTTCAGCTCAAGAAACATTGATATTCAGGAAAACAAGGGAAACCCAATTTTTTTATATCAAAAACCAACAACAATTCGACCCCTGAAAATCCCAGAAACGAAAGGGAGAGCGAATTCACCTCGGGGGGTTAATTCTCATGGCGAGCTTCTCGAACTCGTCGTCGACGGCGAGAGAAGGGGACCAAAAATCCATTGGGGAGAAGAAAATGAGAGACGTAACTCAGTGATTGGGTTTCCAGAGCGGTAAAAAACTGATGAGAAAAGGTTGGAGCTTTTCGTGCTTTCTTCTCTCAGCTCGCAGTCTCGCAGTCTCTGGGGGTTTCTGGGTAGCTTCGTAGGATGTGTGCGGCTCTGTGTTAAGAGTTAGTTGCGTTACAATATTTAAATATGATTAACTAAACAAGCATGCAAACAAAATAAATTAATAAAATAAAAAATTAGAGGCGCACGCGAGTATTAAGTCACTGCCAAGTGGGGCCCATCTCACCCTCTTAAAACTTGGTCTGCCCTCTTTTGTGTGATTTTCTCTCTCGTTCAAGAAAACAAGGCGGCTAATTTTTCTCTCTTCCTTGTATTTTTATCTTTTACTATTTCTTGACATGACTGTATTCTATGACTCTCTACTCCATGGAAAGGAATGTTCAAATTCGAATTGTCAAGGGAAAGAAGATTGAAATTCGAAATCGAGTGTAAAGTGACGAGAATGTTGGTCCAATATTGACATGTCAAAATTCATCTAGTTGATCTTTTTAGTCAGAGAATGAACATTTATATTTTGATATCATACTCGTCGTACAAATAAAACCGTAGCTACTTATTTTAAACTGATTAGGGTTAGGCTCTTTTGGTTTTAATGTATGGATGATTATTGATTAATGTAGTACCTTATCCTTAGTTTTGTCTATGCAAGTTGGTGCTGCAATCTTTCTTATATAACAAATGCCGGATTTAATGGCACGCATGGCTTTTTTGTTCTCTCTCTCTCTCTCTCTCTCTCTGATAATATGGAAATCTAGTAGGATTACGCTGTGCTTTACGCAACTTTAAGGGATCCCTCCGAGTTGGGGAAGCTTCTCATCAATCATAATTATTCGAAATCTTGGAGGATTTTGTTGGGCTTTTTGGCCACCCTATTTGGATTTTTCATTTTTTATTTTACATTTTTCCAATCTAGAAGGATTTTGTTGGGCTTTATTGGTTTAATAAATCTCACTTATAAAAATAAAAAGAAATATCATTAAACCGTATTACTGAATGACTGGAAAAAAAAAAAAAAAATTTAAATGAAGAGCTTTCTATTTATAGTAGGGCTGTCCTAAGCTGGAGGGATCCCCTTTTGTTCCTCTATTTGGCCACTAAGCATCTGCCCTTTTCGGATTTGATTTGATTGCCTACTTTCGAACCCGATCTCACTACCCAATTTGACATTTAGTATGAGAAGGAACATTGGTTCAAAGCATTTCTCACGTGTTAAGTAAGAGATCTTAGGTTTGAATATTGTGGATGACGAGTTTGATACAAATTTATTTCCCTCTCACATCTTATCATTGTATTTAAAAAACATTTGTCGGTAGGTTCAGTGACATGTACAAGTACTATAAAGTTAAAATGTCTCGTATGTTAAACACTTCTTGATATAAATAAAAACTATAACGCATGATGACTTCTTAATTTCCTGTATGTTGAAAATTTTGAGAGTATTAAATCTTTCTCGAAGTACCTTTATGAATTTCAAAAATATCCTAAAATGCTTTTGTAATTTATTTTCCTTCTTAATTCTGCAATGGACAAATCACCGCTAATGCTGACACTGAATGACGTCAACATCGGTGCAGGAGTCAAGTCGGCGAGCACCTAGGTGTGAACAAATGTGCAAGCGACAGTCAAGGTGGCATGAAAATCAACGTCAGCTGTCGATATCGAAAATTATTATTTAGTCACTAGTTTTTTGTGCTTAAAGTGATAAATAGGCGAGTTATGCAATATCTTTTTCGTGTAATGGAGGTCGAAGCTTAAGAAAGAGAATAGTAAACCAAAGTAGCATGCTTCTACCCCCATTCTACTTTTGTTTGACACCATAGTATCTTTTTCGTGTAATGGCAAATTATAATAACTTCTTTTTTCGTGTAATGGTGAGTTATAATGGCTTTCCTTTGACATTACTTCTGAAATGATCGACAACGCTTGCTTCTAACTTATAGGCATCTTCCCCCCACCCCCACAACATTGGCATAAGAAATATACCAACAGTGGGATGGAAATAATTGCCAAACTTGTTCATATTCCGTGCAGTATACACCGTTGGATCAGATTCTATCTGGAGACCTTGACGGCTAGGAACTTCAGCTGCCTAGGAGGACCCCATCCTTAATTTAAAGGTGGCGATTAAAAATGGATAATCTGAACCAACCCACCATATCTATTATCTATGATTATATATATTTGCAGTGCAAGTGCAAGATATTATTTGTGTAACTAAAGACTGTAAAGTCAAACAAATGAGAATCACAGGGACACACTGAAACATGCCGCTTTTCATAACTACTGTTCTGCAGGATCTGCACATGATACACACATGGAACAAGCACAACATGAGGAAAACAAACACTTAAATCAACCAAGTGGGCCTAAACTCTCATTACTTGTGCAATTTTCAAGCCCTACTTGTGACATTTCATGTCGTTCTCAATCATTATCGTTTTCATTGATATATTTTTGTTTGGGTGCATTGGCTTTGTTTTTCTGCTTGTATTTCTTCATTCTTCTTTTTTATTGATAGACATTCGAGGTGAAGAAGGTCGGTCAAGAGTATTCAATTGACGAGAATAATAGTTATCTTCCTTACAATACAGATAAATACCTCGCAAATGAATACATAATGATTGTCGAAGAGCTTCTCTCACTTAATCTTCTTAACTTATAAAAACAAAAAAATAGAGCTTGAAATCTCTAGCAATATGAGGTTACATATATATATTCCTTATGTATTAATTTGTTGGTTAGCACTATTAGTTGAAAAGAAAATCATAGGGGGGACAGCATGTCCATACCAGGATGTTGTGAAAGGGTTAAAAGAGAGCCACCTGTCGTGCCAGTATCGGCATGTGTTTGGTCCATTTTTACAACACAATAGAGAGCAAGCTAGACTCAAAGAAGCATGGGATGTGATGGGATGTCCCATGCCAAATTAAAATACACAAATGGATTAGCTTAGCTAGGAATCTTATCATGGTACACGTTGCACTCATCAACAGTAACAATGCATTAGATAATAGATAATGCTGTTCACACATTTATTTTTACTTCTGACACATTTTTCTCAATTTTCGGTCATCAAACTAAATGAATTCAAAACGATCGGTGACAACAAATTAATAAGAGTGTGTGAGAGATAAAAATCAGTATGTGGATAACATTTCTTAGATAGTTACCCCCAATACAACAATCACACAGACTTTTTTTTTTTTTTTAATAAATAATATTATCTACATGACGTAATTAATGACACTTAATAAGGAAATCATCATCTCATGAATTGAGTGCAACTTTCTTTCTTATGTTTTAAGAGTTTACAGCATAAAGTGACGATTGGTTTTCCAATTAGGTTTTCTTGGAGTAAAATTCTTATGTCTATTTACACATGTTTACTTACTTGACCTAATAGAATTCATGATTGATACATGATTGTTCGTGTATGAGATAAGCAACTTTCTTGGTGATTCCATATTTGGTTGTTTTGATAACTTGCCTAATTTTAACACGAGACTCAATGACTTTTCATTTATTATGTGTTAGTAAACTTACGATGTATAAAAAATATTGAGAATGATACTCGTAATTTATATATTCTATTCATGGCAACAAACGTGTCCGAAGATGGAAATCAAAGATTTTAATTATGTGTTTGGAAACGTTAGGAAATGACTAATAAGATATTTTCAAGTGGATTTAACGAAAGGGTGATGATATTATTCAAGTTAAACATGCATCACCACTCACCAGAGCTCATCCAATTCCATTGCCCCAGGGTTGTGCAAATCCACTCAGCACAGTGAAACTCTAATTCCTTTCGGCCTCTATCATATCTCAGTGGTCCACTTGCATCGCATGCATCTTCATAAGTCCGAGACTCCGGAAGGGTGCTTAGCAGCGACAAAACAAATTAGCATATAAGCAAATTATGCCATTGGCTGATTAGCCAACTTATGCTTAATTAAATAATATACTCACATACTTTTTCTTTAGTATAATACATAAAATTACGGTTGTTATTATAATACTTCGTGACTTTAAATATACTCGAATAACAATGGGGTGGATAAAGGTGACTAAGCATATTACCTGTTTTTTTAAAACACTAAACGAATTGAGTATAACGAAATTTGTAAATTTTTCCAAATTTATGATTTGATCATGTAAACTTTTTTAGCCAAAGAAAACTTAGAAATGGGTGAATGTGGGCGGATCTACGTTGAGTCTAAAATGGTCTCAGGACCACCAGAGTCTGAAAAATATACATGTGAAGGTCTACTGAGGACTCTCCGAATCTTTGGTATGGTCTTTTTTTGTGCCCACCAAGTGTATGATGTAATGCTTGGTAGGTGTATCTTAACAGGTTGTGTCGACAACCCTCGACAAATTCTCTCGATACCCTTCATCAGATTGCTTCGCATATGTCAATATCTGCTGAAATGTGTGCAACATGGTTTGGTTGACGACATCAAGCTCATCAAGTGTTCGACGAAATGTCTCAGTGAATAAATTTTTTTTTTTTTTTTGTTGCGCTTTTCGCGGTCTGTTTTCATCTAAAAAACTTGAATCTTTACCACCAGAACCCTAGGGTTCGAATCTTGAATCCGCCTCTGTATGTAATTATGATGACTGATAAGCAGATATTGATTTCCGGTTATGAACTGAATGGTATTATGTTTACAGTCCATACAGTTTTACAAGGATACTCTATTTGGTTAGTGTCTTTTTTTAGAGCACTGGATGCAGCTGGAACCGATCCAGTATTTGATTTCGATGTTGGGGTGGTCCTAGAAGTCACTTGGAGAGGACCACCTATCATTTGTCTATGGTTACTAATCAACTAAGCTTACTGGCACTATTGCAACGTATTGTCAGTATTTGTGAAGCTTTTACACGTCAATATGTTCTGTAAAACTTTAGTAGAAGTGTCCGACTACGTTGTCCGTTAAATACTATTTCACAATATTGTAAAACTCTGTATTTTAGTTTTATTCGTCATTACTTGGTGGGAAAACTGCCATAACTAAGCAACTCTACTATTGTGAACAAAAAAACAAATTAGCAACTCTGCTAAAATATCTCCATGTGAGCATGAGAAACAACGTTATATTATGCTGTCAAGGAGTTTCTTTGTTGTTGCTGCAACGTCATGCTCAATGTTTGAAATGGGTTTGTGTTGGGCTGAAAGGAGAAAACGGGACACTAACTTGGGTTGATGGCCTGCTACTGCCTGCTTCTTTTTTAAGACAACGGGCCATTTGCTTTAATTTTAAACGAGGCTTCTCTTCTCTATTGCACATGCCGAAATGCACATGTTATTTACACACTTTTTTCTTGGCCGCTATCAATATCAAAGGTGTTATAAATAGGTAAAAGTGAAGGAGAGAGAACTTTTTCTAAAGATCGAAATAGAACCGGTGTGATATACCATACTGTTTATTTTATTAACTGTATCACACAAAAAATGCAGGTAAAGAGAGGAAAGGAAGATTTGTATTCACTTTCTGCCTTTTTGATCCGACAACACCTTACATGCATGAAGAAAAATTTTCACCTCCTTAATAAATTTTTTCACCTAAAACTTTTAATTATTGACATCAAAGTGTATTTTAGTTTGCTTCCTCATACATTCATATGCATGACATTCACACTATATTTCACAACAAAGGTTGTTTCAAGTTTCTCCTCTCTCCCTGTCGCTTGGCGTCACCTCTCTCTCTCTCTCTCTCTCCCCAACGGATGCAATGGCCACCGGCATCCCCTGTATAGTTTCTCCCTCTATTCACATTTTATTATCCTTTTATCTATGCCACCGGACTAATGGTGATCGGTGGCTCCTCCCACCTCCATGTCGGCGGAATCGCAGATGGCGATTTTTCAATGTGGAGAAACTTTTGAGTGTGACAATTACATTATTATATCACATGTTACAATATGAGCGTATATAGTTCATATTTCATAGACCTAATTCATAGCGTGCAGGTTTTCGTGATTTTTTACAAATTAATTGGGTTTGTGAATTTTGACATATTTATCGATAGATCAATTTTGTTCTTGATGAGTTGGCTAACTTTATTTTATTGGAAAATCTTGATCCTCCTAGCTTCATGATGTATTATCACGTATTATAACATAAATAAATTAATAAAAACACGTAGCAGCAATTTGGAACAAGAGAGAGGGAGTCTGGAACGTCCTGTCCATGCCCACTGCACCACCAACAAAGAACTGGACTGGTTGTATGAGCTGGGAGGATTCATTTGGCTATCCTACATGCCGCGAGGGTGGTTTGAACCGGAATCCGATCAGTCGTTGAACGGGTGTAGCGTTCTGGAGGCTGCAATTGGAAGTGATCTCTTTGTTGGTGTCCCGACAACGTTTGCAGTTGCAAAGATTTCAATAGATTTCCTTCGTTTTACAATGTCTGTATTTTATCACTTGTCTGTTAACTTCGTTACGGTTTGTAAACAGTGGTCTGTTGTCGATCGATAAATTTGGATTCGAGTTTTCGCTTCGGACATTCCGTTTGAGTAGTGCAATAATTAAATGAATATCTAAACTTTGTGTCACGATTCTATGCGACTAGACTGGAGTTAAAAAGGAGTGAGCAAAATGGGAGTGAAATTGCTTCGATGTTTCTTTACGTTGACAGAGAAGAATTAGCAAAATCTCGAAGGATAATTCAATCCTAGTTCTAAGTTCTTGTTAATTGGAAACAACACACCCCTAATCTACGATGAACAAATTACAAAGCAAAAATTTCGATAAGTTTACCCTGTTTGACTATGATAGCAATGGCAATGAGGCCAGCCTGCTCAAATTCACGGCTCCAAGCCAACATCACCCCACCGGACTTTGTATCTTGCTGCAAGATAGTGTGCCCCGACAGGACCTCTGCTTCCGTAAGGATAGTATTCGGGAATAACCTTCTTCTCTTCGATCTCCTTCAACAAGGGTGTGAAGAGTGCCCAAGCTGCATCAAGTTCATCACTCCGGATAAACAGCCTCCTTTCCCCTTCAATAGCATCCAGCAGAAGCCTCTCATAAGCATCCGGAATCTCCTTTGAATATCTACAAATAACATAACAAACAAATTTGGTTAAGTTTTTCATGATTTGTTTGAAGGGAAAAAGAATACAATACTGTTCGGTACGTGTAATATTACAATTACGATTATTTATTGCAAACACAGGATCATATTCCTTCGTCCTATTAATAAATAAACTTCCACATTTTAAACCTTACCTGGCTGCGTAGTGAAGATTTAGATTGCTCCTGTCCAACCTCATTCCCAAACCAGGGACTTTGTTATTGATCCTCAGGACAATAGCTTCATCAGGCTGTACTCGGATAACAAGCTCATTTGTTGCATGATCAAGCTCCGTTCCAATATCTCGATACAAATTTCCAGGCACGTGCCGAAACTGTACCCTTATCTCAGCCCTGGACGAAGAATTTAAGAAGCAAATATGAATTAGTATTATCCGAAACCATGACTGGTGAACGAGAATGAGGATCTTGTCTCTAATTGAACAAACCTCTTATTATGTAATGCTTTCCCAGCCTTCATTAAGAAAGGCACCCCATCCCATCTTGCGTTGTCTATAAAGAGAGCAGCTGCGGCAAACGTTGGAGTCAAGCTGTCTTTGGGTACCGTCTTGTCATCAGTGTATGCTGGGTAAGTAATACCACCTCTAACATGACTCTTGTATTGCCCTGTGACCACATTTTCAAGTTGTAGTGGCCTCATAGAACGTAAAACTTTAACCTGGCACCAAGCAAGCAAAATAAATACTGGAATAAAGTGGAAAGCAATACAAAGTACTAAAAGCAGCTTCAGTTCATGTATTCGTGAAACCTTCTCGTTTCTGATATCTTCTGCATCCAAACTGACAGGGGTTTCCATTGCAAAGAGTGCCAGTATCTGAAGCAAGTGATTCTGCATTATATCTCTTATAATCCCATAGTTGTCAAAATACCCTCCACGTCCTTCAGTGCCAAAATCTTCAGAGAATATTAACTGTACATTTCTTATATACTGCCTTGACCACAAGGGCTCAAAAATAAGGTTGGAGAAGCGGAGAACTGATAGGTTTTCCACAAGCTCCTTGCCCAGATAGTGGTCTATCCTGAAAATTTGGTCCTCTTCTAGGTACTGCTTGAGGGCCTTGGTCAAAGCAGCAGATGACTCTGAATCTCGGCCAAAGGGTTTCTCAACAATAACCCTAGTCCAGCCATTACCAGATGAGGCAGATGAGCTAGCACAGCGAACAGCGTCAATGAATATGTTTGGAGGGACAGAAAGATAGAACAGGCGATTAGGAACTCTTCCCACCTACACATGCAGTTGCTTGTCAATCTAAATGGAAATAGAATCAAGATGCAGAAAAAGCTACATGATCGTCATTCAAACGGGCAATAACAAGACATACATAGAGAAAGCTGAAAGTTTGCCCAAACAACAGCACCACGACAACTTGAACAGAATGCACGGTATAAAGTTGTATTCAACACTCTATCTCTCACTAAGCTCAGAATACACTCAAATTATTACCTCATGTTCCTTTAGCTTCTTGTCCAGCTCTGCGAAATGATCTTGTGAATCATACTGACCAGAATGATAGAAACATCTTTGAAGAAATTGGTCCATTTTTTCCCCACAATTCTCCCTGAAGTTCCAACAAAACAATTCGTCACACATCAATCAACTTCACCCCTTCCATATCCAGCAAGAAAAAACCAGTGAAATAACATTTCCATCTTCTCAAGCAACACATTATAAGCAAAAGCAACCACATTTCACAAAAAAGGCCAAGGCTTTTGACTCACCTCTTGTCAATTCGGCAAGTAAGCGTCTTGCTAACCATGTCCCTGAGCTCGGCATCGGTCATCTTACTCCGAGCATAACCGTAAATAGTGAAGTGCTGCAACAAAACATTTACATAACTCATGTATCACCGATCATTCAAAGTCTAAGAAATAATGTAATCAAACGAAAGAAAAATAACAAAAATTGCAAACCTTCGGGAGGAAATCCTCGTAAAAAAGTGCGAAAAGTGCAGGGAATATCTTCTTCTTGGCAAGGTCCCCGGAGGCTCCAACCACTGTGATACTGACAGTAGATTCACTTTCATTGACATTAAAGACGGTCGTGTCTTTAGATTCCTTCGAAGACGGAGCTGAAAACAACCCATCTTTCAGTTTCTTGAAATGAGCTTCGTTCTCAATCGGGTTCGCCGCCGGCGCCGCCGGGCCTGCATTAATGGGAAGAAAAAGAAAAAAAAACCAAAATTAAAACGACTGCAATTTTCCTTAAAAAAAACGACTGTAATTTAAAACCAAAATAAAAACAAATATTCTGACTTCGGATGACATTTAAACCAGTGAAATTAAGATTAGAAGACTGAAGGAGCTAACCATCTTGCATGCCGAGAGCATTCTGCTGAGAAACCTTAGCTGAAACAAAACGCTTGGGAATCGAGGAAATTGAAACGCGTTGCAGGCGTCCGTGTACAGATGAATAAACACGTAAATACGAAACTGACGACGACGACGACGACGACGATGACGGCGGCAGCGGCGAGTAGGTGTGGCAGCAATGGGTGGAAGGAAGAGTTGCCATCTCTCTCTCTCTCTCTCTCTCTCTCTCTCTGTGTTTCGTTTGTCGGTTTTCGGAACTCAGAGGAGAAATGGGGTGTGGGGTTTTGGGGTGAGGAGGTTGGAGAAGGAAGAGGAGGAGTTAACAAGGAAGATACATGGGAAGCATCGAAGGAGTCGGAGCAAAGAGGACCCTTGAGATCTCCGAAAGGCTGTTTTGTCTCTTGGGTCGGAGCAAAGAGGACCCTTGATGTGAAACACCAGAAAACCGTACAGCTTTACCAAGACAAGTTTTGCTTGCCCCTTGATTCCATCTCTAATTAGGTTTTAACTTCGTGATTAAATAATAATAATTACAGTTTAGCAATGAAAGTGCTAAATACAAAGTTGATGACAAAAACGACGTTGGCCCGAGTCTTAAATGGCCCAACTCTTTTGTCGGCCCGTAAATAGTAGTGGACCCAACTTTAGTTTACCTAATGGACTCAATTCCTTTTCAAGAAAAATTTTCATCCAGAGGGACATGAAGCAAAGAACCGGGGAAATATATCATGTTTGAAACTTTTTTATAAACGAAATATTTAAACTAAGGGTAGAGGATAAATTAATATCGAACTCAACATTCACGAGATTTAAACTTAAAATATCTCACTTATAATTGTAAATTTCATCATTTTAGCTCAAGAAAACATATGTTTGGCCCTTTAATTACTAAACTGAGGGCGTTGGAGTTTTTAAAATCACACATATCCCTGAGGAAGAGGGATTTTAATTGTGTAATTGCTCATATAAGATTACGGACATTTTTTTAGGCCTCACTTTGTATTTTTTTTCAATGATCCGAATTATTTAGTTTTTAGGTCTCAAAGATCACTGTTACAGAACTTTACTCAAATCTAAAATCATTTAACACTCAATCTAAAGTTAAACATCTTGGTCATTTTAAATTTGTCAAATTTTCAAACAAGAGCATTGTTCTAAAAATCCCTGACTAGGCGCTAGGCAGTTGGTCACCGTCCCGATTAATGTCTAGGCGTTTGAAAATTAAGAAATGACGACCTGCTAAGGCACCCACCTAGACCGCTTAGGCACCAGCCTAGGTTGAATCTCACTTAGACAGAAAATATATAATTAACTTTCATTTTGCATTTTGTTTTCAATAACTTGTAAGAGACTTGTTCAATACCTAAATGAATACATATTATATGCATGTTCCCCATGTTTTCATTATGTTCCAATACTTTGTAATATATATATATATATATATATATATATATATATATATATCATTCTATTTTGTAGTTTATAATATGAAATTATATATATTTTACGTTTAAAAAGATACTTAGTTACACGAAATATAATAGATTTACTTAAATCCGTCTAATCCGCCTAGCGCTAGGCCCCAACTCGTTACCCAACTAGCGCCTATTATCTTGTAGAACTTTGAACAAGAGTAATCATTTACAAAAGATTATAAAATAGACAATTCAAGTCACTAACATAAAATGTGTGACCAAAGGTATCTCTCAAATATCAGCAAAAGAAAATCTGCTTACGAGTGATGCTTTCATTTCTAACTTTAGTTTCTTTTAATTTTTCTTCCTAAAGTTTCTTTGTTTTAGTGGTGGATTCTACTTCCCACCTTCTCCCTCTTCCTCTCCCTCTCCCTCTCCCGCTTTGGAACATATATAGTTATTAAATTTTGATGCCTTTTGCCTAAATAAAAGTGTTAGTCATTTCAGTCAATTTTAAAACATACATGTCCAGTAAGTGCTCTTTGATTGTAAATATATATATATATATATATATATATATATATATATATATATATATTACTGTTATCCAGTCGGGCTTGGCAATTACAACTTTAAAGTTTAAATGCATTATTTATCCACGAGCACATGATGCTTAATCATATGTTGATTAGGTATTTGACTATGTCAAATAAGTAAAGGGATTATATATTAAGAAAGAGGGTAGGCAACTTTCAGCTGTTCACAATTTGGTTTTGGTATATTCATCTTTTTCCTCTCTTCGGAGCTAAGGAAGGAATTTCAGCCCTTGATATGGGCGTCAAAATCAAACCCATGCATATATATTGGTGCTGAGTGCCGACTGGTGTGGACTGGTGTGGTAGGGTATATTGCTACTTTCTACTTGCTACCCTCAAACCTGCAAAATTCCCGAATCTAATACAATATTATTCCCTCCAAATTAGAATGAGCGCACAGAGGAAGTATGACTTGTCTAAGTGTTTTCTCCTCCCTTTTTAGGGTTAGGGCAATGTGGAAAGTATTTAGATATTTAATGTCAAGAAATTTAAGAATCTCAACTACAAAATTATTAATAAACATGTCGGTATTGAGGGGAAAAAATTGCAACAAACAATTATAATTCAAATAAAACTCACAACAAAGATATATCATCAACTTGGTGTTTATTTAGTCTCAAGAAAGCATTTAGTTATCAAATAACTAATAGGAAAAGTAATTTTGTTTATGAGAACTTTATGTCTTAATTCATAGGTTAGGTCTACACCTTTTTTTAATACATTTGATATTATCTACCCTAAGGGGTGGATGAATAAGCTAAAGAAGGGCTAGCCATAATAATTTGATTCGAATTTGTTTTTGGCAAAAATCGAATTTGAGATCTCTCACTTACAATTAGCTAAGCATTTAAAAAAAATGATTTGGAGTGGAATAGATCACACCAAATCACCTTTAGATCGATACATGTAATTGATCTCTATCAAAAAAAATATACATAGAAAATAATTGAACAAAACATAAATTCTTTTTAAATTAATAAGCATTCATCAGTATAATAATAAGCTCTCTCAGACAATAATTTTTCTTAGTCCATAGTATTTAATTATAGAAGTTTTACTACATATATCTTTACTTGTTAGTTTTTAATTTTTGAGCTATAAATGAAGAAAAATTAAAGAATGAATGACAAAATGAAGAAATGATGGCTTAAGAAACGTGAAAAGAATGTGTATGGAATGACACAAAGTAAAAACTACAAACAAAAAACATGGAACAGATAGTTTCAAGTTTTTGATTTCATATAATCTTCATTTATTTATCTCCCCCTCCCCCGACGCCACATCCCTTCATTCTTCTTTCATCTCCACTACAATAAGTAAAAAACTAAAAATAACTAGTTATTTTTGTCACTGACAAAAATACTTGGAGTAAAACGGCCAAAAATGTCAGAGAAAATAGTTGAACCGTACTTTTTTCTTTATAATGCATTTCCCCATTTCATTTTCTTTGGTTTCTCCAATAACTAAATATACATGACAGCAAATGGCATTATATATGGCAATTACCATTAGAAAATTGTTATTGTAAATTGGTAATCCGTAACTAATATCACAAATTAAGTACCAAAAAGAAAGGAACAAAAAGAAAAACCCCTCTTGTCAAGAATCATGCTTCAAGCTACAAATGCCATAGAATAACTACACCAACTAATTTATTAAATCTGTTTTCAATGATCGGGTACCCAACATATATTAATCATGCTTTACAACAAACCAAATATGTAGCTTCAAGCCACCTTTGCTTATTAACCCTTGCAATGAAGTCTTCAACTCTTTTGTTTAGTTCCTCAGCAGGCATTAAAGCCTCATCTTCTTCTCGTTCTTCCTTTTCCTCCTTTTTTCCTTCCATTTTTTCTTCTTCTTTTTCTTCTTCCTTTTCTTCTTCATCGTTTTCCCCACATTCTTTAAAGTCTTCCTCGTCATGATCATGATCATGCTTGTCATCTTGTTTACCTTCATCAACTTCTTTATCTTCAATACTCTCCGCATTGCCCTCGTTTATCGGATTCAACATTTCCGGCAAGGTCCTCTCCTCTTTCTTCTCTTGAAACGTGGAGAGTGGTCTCCTGAGGTTCCGACTTCTCTCAACATACTCGTTGTACATCTCAGTGACTGGAGACGATTGCTTGCTGCTGCTGAGCCTTGATTCTCCAATAAGGAATACGACTATAAAATTCACCACAATGAAGAGGCACTTGGGGTTGTTAAACCCCGACCAAGAATTTGGAAGGGAAATAAATAGCAAATGTTTGATAGTGTAGAGAGAAGGAAACGAATAAGAGTATGAACAAAGCAAACTGCATGTCACTGCAATAAGAGCATGAACAATAAGGCTGTAAAGAAATTGATTACTCTTGTTGTAGTTCTGCTTCTTCTTGTAGCATTTCATGGCTCGAAGCTTTTCAGCCTTGATTTGATCCATTAATTCCTCAAATGGAAGTATGAGGAATTTAGAGGGATAAGTTGTATATATTCTGATATATACCGTGAGGAATTGTGTTCACATCTGACTGAACGTAAATAAGGTAAAACGAGGAGTTATATATAGTGAAGTGGGGGTGGGGGGTTGGGTGGGGGGTGGGGGAGGTGTTATTTTGGTTAATTTGTGGAATTCAAGGCATGCATGCAACTTTATAAAATTATTGTTAATGTTTCTTATTAGTTTTGAGTGTGGGGGTATGTATTACCTTATGAAAAGCCGTGGCAGATTTTGAGAATGTCTTGAAAAATGCTAAAGAAATTATCTAAAAATAAAACTCTTTTTAGATTTTCTGTCACCTCATATTTTTACATAATATTTGTAATGTTGGCATATAAATTAAAGTTAATTTGCAAGGTGACACATAATTCATTAAAAGTTCTACTTTCAAAGAGTCTTATTAGCATTTCTCGTGTGTTGATTTGGGTGCTCTTGTTTTCCAGCCTCCGAATAGCCTTTCAAAATTCCTTTTCTGGAGTGGTGTGGTGTTTGATGGTTTTCAACTTTTCTCTTCTGAGGTAAGAAACGTACATTTGCATCAGCAACGATTTATAAAAGTTAGCTACTGGTTTTGCAATTCGATGGGTGGTTTTGTCGCACTCGTACGTCCATGTTACATCAGCCCTATTTTATTCTTTATAATTAGGGTTTATAGAAATTAGAGAAAAACAATATAGCTTCCTTCCTGAGCTTTAACCATTTTCTTAATCTATGCTGCAAAATAAATGTAACTAAATACACAGTATACACACACACACACACACACTATGCGTACGCATGTACGCAAGCATGTCATGACTCGAGGTGGCTTTTCTCTTTATACATTAGCCCATCCTTGATCTTTTTATAAAGTACAACGGAGGACCTCAAAAACAAAACGAAGCATAAATTTAATAAATCAAAACATGGCTCTTTCTCTTTAAATATGCTCATCGATTTTTGTATAACATTTACAAAAAAAAATTAATGCGTTATTTTTGTATATTGCTTAGTATCGTACAGTGATTTAAAAGGTAGTAAGCACTTGGAGTACTTAGACTTTTGCCATAAAAAAAGAGCTTGCCATTCCCTAATTAATTATATAGGGTAGGCGCTGGGCACTGAGGAGAGATCAATATATACGACATTAATATACCCTAGTATATGCCCCAAATGCCTTTTTTTGTTGCTTTTTTGCCCTAAAAAATTGATATGCCAACGGCACATGTGTTGAATGAAGAGAAAAAGCACTTTGTAAAGGAGCTCGGGGACGACGTCGTAGTCAATAACTCAAAACAAAGGAGTTCAAAGATTGACAAAATGGAACTGGAAGGTATAGTTTAGTCATGACATTAACAAGAATTAGCATGATCAATTAGCTTAGTTTGATCAAATTGTTCTCTGTATGGTTCCAGATATATGGAGCCCTGTAGAAAATTAATTATGAATATTCTTGAAGCGGCTAGTGCTCTAAAAAAAATAAGGGTAAAAGGAAATCACCAAAGTCCAAACCTACCTTCCACAAAGAGGGTAGGAGAGAGTTATTGAGGTGAAACGCTTTATAGTGATTAGAAGGAAGTCGACATTCATTTTGAAACTAATTGATAAACATGCATACATGTCTCTTAATTTTTCGATATGTGACAATACTATTTTAAATTTTACACGATCATCACATACGATCAACGTTTGAAATATCCTGGATATGCTCAATATTTCCACGAAAATATCCAAAAATTTAGGGAACGATATGGAAAGAGGGGTGAAGACTTTACACTATACATCCGCGATATTTCCGGAAATCAGTCAATTTCCTAGATATTTTCGATATTTACAGAAAATATCTAGTGTTTGAAGACAATTTGCAAAAAGTTTGCAGGAAATATCCATGAGCCTATCCATTCTTTATTTTTTTTTTATATATAGAAAACTTCATTTTAATCCTTAAAAAAGATGAGTTTTAGACTATAACCTTGTGTAAGATTAAAATCCAATTTTAGTCCCTAGTACATTTAATAATATCATTTATTAGTTATATTTTGATGTTTTATTTATCTTTTTATTTTTATTTTAATGTATTAATTACATTTAAATTTAATTTTTATTTCATTCATCATAATATATTTTAATGTCTACATTTAGGGAACTAAATTTTTTATAATATATATTCCAATAACAATTTTTTATGTTCTTCATTTAGGTACATTAATACATTTGAATATTTTGGTATATCCATCGGTACAAACATATAATTACATTGATTCAATATAATGCATTTCGTTACGTACATTTTGATACACACATTTGAGTATTGACTTTTAGGTACACTAATTCAATGTATTATATTTCGGTACATACATTTAGGTATGTACATTTTGATACATACATTTAGGTACGTACATTTTGGTACATACATTTTGGTATTGACATTTAGGTATATACATTTCGGTATTGACATTTAGGTACATACATTTCGGTATTGACATTTAGGTACATTAATTCAATATAATACATTTAGGTTCATTATAATATATTTCGGTACAATCATGTAGGTACAAATATTTCGGTACAAAAAAGTCAATTATATATTTCGGCACAATAATTTCTGTACACTTATGTATTTATATATTTTTGTATCACAAATTTCTTTTAATATTTTCTCATTTACATTCATTCATAATTAAAAAAAAAACTAAATATGTGCATATTAACAAAATTAAAATTTAATGTGGAGAGATTAAATAAAAATACACATTAAATAACAAAAATTGAATGTAAATTTTGATAAAAGTACACTTCAAGGGATTAAATTGAATATGTAATCTAGCACTAGGTTTTTTTTTTTTTTAATCTCTTACAAGGACTAATGTTCAAAAACCCCTTTTTTTTAATTTCTTTCTTTATGGTATTAGTTTACTTCAATAAAACTTGTACTGCGTCATGACAAAAATTTCAATTAAGTTATGTATAATTTATTCTTTCTAGTGAAATGCTTTATTTTATTACTTGTCATTATAAGGAAGTTTTTCTTCTCACATATCGCATACTTATTGTTTACACAATATCTAATCATTAATTCTTGATTCATAGGTGTGTTGTGGTTTCATATGACATTCCCTAAAAAATAACTTTAAATTTTCATGTTTTTGAGCAAATTTCCATCATTTCTATCGAAGGCAATCGATATCGATATAGATATATGATATATCCATCAATATTTCCACAAATTTGCCTACTGATATTTCTACTGATACTGATATTTTAAATACTGCATACGACAACACTCAAGTCAAATATATGATCAATACATATTGGATGATGTGAAGTATGTGTGCTAGCTAGTCGTCGAACTTTCACAAGTGGATCGATCGATCAACTTGTTCTTATACCACAGAGGGCTAGTTTGGTATTGTTGTGCTTAAAAATAAAAAACAAAAAAAAAAAAAACAATTTTTGTTGTGCTGTAAGAATTAACAGCTGTAAAATAATGTTATTGAGTATTTGGTAAACACATTTTTGTAAAAATGCTTTTAACAAAAAAAAAAAAAAAAGTGTATAAGTGTTTGGTAAATTTTTATATAAATTGCTTTGAGTATGTAAAATGACTAAAAATGATATGACCATTAATGTGATATAATAATTGTCAAAAAGAATAATGTGAGGGGCAATGATTGTAATTTTGTAAAATATGTGGGGGTATACTTAATATTTGAAAATTTCATTAAACGGGTAAAAATATTTTTTTAGAATCATGGTAAACCCTGCTTCTGTTTTTTTATACTTTTCTACTGTCATTGACCACAATTTATAATATAAAAAAAAAACACTTTCTTTGTTTTATCAAATATATTTGATGTTTTAAATTTTTTCATAAGTTGTTTCTTTTTTTTTAAGTTCCAAATCAGCCCATAATTTGAGATTTCAACCCAAAATTAATTGAAAAAGGAAATTTACTTTTCTACAGAGAATAGCACCCTACAGACTCACACGGCATGGAGAGTGGCGGGTTTGTAAAGCAAGGCCATATAGGTAACTTGCGTTTGAATCTAATTAAGTACGCCTTCTAATATTTTATTTCAACATTATTCAGTAGCACCCTTCCCTTCTCCAAATTTTGAATTCTCCATGTACCATATTTGATTGTTGACCCATATATCTGGCAATGCATATTCATATAGAGCAAGTATATGCTTGTTGCTCCTTTTTTATCGTCTTTTGGAACCCAAATGTTCAATGCATAGGCATCTGCTTTTTACAAAATGGACGGCTTAGAGATTCTCCTAGACTCCTACAAAATAACTTCCACTTCTTACCAGAGAGAGAGAGACACACACACACACACACAAAAAGTGGAGTCCATATGTATTTGGACGTGAATGAAGCTTCACAGAAGGACTCAAAAGCATTGCTTTTGTCTCCACAACTAGAACTATGCATAGTATTTTGCAGCAAACCAAACAGGGGTGTTAAAATTACTTTCTTCTATCAACGTGGAACATATAATTGTAACATGTGATCGAATAATGAGCTAGCTAGATATCTTTTCCATTTTATATTGTGGCAGATATTTATAGACCGACTTTAATAGTATAAGAAAATATACTGATGCTGTTGTATCCTTGATATTTATTACTAGATGTGAAACAACTTTTGTAACCCGAATTCTTGACTAAGAAATATTCAGTCCTTGAAAAAAAAAAAAAAATTGGTAACAACGAAACAAATTTGCCTTAAGGATTAAGAAGTCTCCAAACGTGGGTTTATTTGGCACTTCAGGCCCTCAAAGCTCGAGCAATCAAGCAAAGCAGTTCCGGCACCGATGATTTAATTTGAAAGATTAATTTGAAGAGTTAAAAGATAAACACACTGTATAGAATTGAAAACAAGGTAGCTAGGTTTTGAGAATGTATTCATTTGGGTGCTTTTGTTTTAGGGTTTAGGGTTTCAATTTTCCTCTTCTGAAATAAGAAACTTACATTTGCATCAACAAACGACTTTATGAAGGCAAGCTGCTGGTTTCTGCAATAGCATAGGTGGTATGATCGTACATGTACAGTGTACTTCGTGTGACATCAGCACTTTTAATTTATTTTTTAATTATTAGGGTTATTGAATCAAAGAAGAACAACGTAGCTTCCTTCCCTATGCTGAAATCATTTTCTTCCCAGTTCCCACCCAGATCCACCATGCTTAGCTCCAGATTGTTATATTTCTGAATAACTTGGTGCCAGAAATATGGAGTCCTGCAGGAATATAATTTGAAATTCTTCAAAGAGTACGAAGAAGCTAACTAGTAAGGTGAATGCTTTTGCATGTGGAATATTAATTAGTGGTGGTGTCTGTAAAAGCAAGGCTACTCAGGCAAAACCCAACATTGATTGTTGACCCATATATCTGTCATGCATATTGATGTCCAAATTAATAATTAAGCTAACTGTTGTAAAATTGATGGTGTATGCAGTGGAATAAATAAACAAGACACAAAATTTACGAGGTTCCTCTACAGTCAGGGTGACTGGAGTACGTCCTCTGGGCAGTAGTGGTGCTTTCATTATAATCTGAAATAATAAGATTACAAATATAACTCTCTATTCTCTCCTCTCTTTTTCCTCTCTCTACCATGAGCGTTCTGGCTTCTCTCTTCCAGTTTTTTTTTCTTCTATCTTTTTTATTCTCTTCGTATCTCCTTTGATTTATAGGCAAAGCAAGAGCACCAAAAGCAAGCAGTGGCAGCTTCTAGTGGAAGGATAAGTTGAGTGGGATGAGTGGGATGTAATGGGTTGGCCATCCACACATTGAATGGCTCATAATATTATAATACTCCCCCTTGGATGACCATAAGTCTTTGATTGACTCGTTAAAACCTTGATATGTTTTTGGATGCTCCCCCTGATGAGTAGTAACACATCTGTTGTACTTGTTGACTTTCCACAGGCTTGTTCTTGAAATGGGCTGGAGGGCCTTCTGGTTTCCTCTAAAGGTCTGAATTTACTTTATTTATCTAGAGCTAAATTTGATTCAAGGGTGGTCGACATTTGATCTTGAATCGGACTTGTGATTTCTTCAAGATCCTTGGGACTTGTCCTTGAATGAAATGGAACCACGAGCAGCTCCACTTAACAAGTGATCTTCGGCTCCGTCGGGGATGAATCAATTCGTGTTTTGTTTTGCTTGTCTCCAGATGCTTCAATGTATCATTTTCACTTGTCTTATATGTTCCCCTTGCAGAAGTGGTATTTTCCTATGTAGGTTTGGCATCTTCTCTTGCAGTATTTGTCCTCTGATGCAGGAGTATAATGCAAACCTTGCATTGGAAAGGTCTTTTAGAACATCACTTCTCAGTGACTCATTATGCTTGGCAGGTTCAGTGTAAATAGCCAACATCATATCAATAGTTGAAGATGAGTACTCGAGAGCAATGCAAGGTAAGCAACTAGGCAGAGGTTTCGGGCAATTAGTTCCAGATCGGGAGCTTGATTCCATGTGGCGACTGATTGCTCACTTTCTCATTGTCCTGCAGGTGAGAACAATGATAAAGGAAAGGACATGGAGATTGCATGATATAAGATACTCTTACTCTCGTCCCTGATGATATGAAATACTCTTGCTGTGGTGTGACTTGTTTGAAGAGGTATCCTCGGAGAGGAAGAAAACTGAGTATTTCAAGATGCTTTGTTGAAGATGCATTCTCGGAGAGGAAGAAGAGTTAGATATTTTTGTAGGTCTACCTTTTTATGGAAGATAAAGGTCGACATATATAGGGATTTCCCAATAACAGGTAGTGGTGATGTGCCTTTACTCTTGTCAGCAACTGTGGTGTAATTAGAACAGTAAGATTCACGCGTTTTCAACTTTATCAGAGATCTTTGACAAAGTTCCACGTGATATCCAAAAGCTGAGATTGGGTCTAAGAAATGTTAACGAACTTTTATCCTGAAAATCTGGCTTTTGAAATTCGGAGAGCGGTGTCTCTTTGATTTTTGAACAGGTGACCCTATTACCTCTTTTTTTTTATAGATATATCAATTTTGTTCAGATACACTCAGAAAATTGTTACCAGCAGAAATTTCCTCTTCTTGCACTTCTGAGATTTTATCTGACCTCCTTTTTCCTTCATCATTTCTAAAAAATGGCTTGCCTATCTAACATTTGTTTAGATTTGAGTCTTAGGAATGATACAGATGAGCAGCGTCAAGATAATATATAGCGCCCGTCTTTCTTATCTTCTAATGGTCCTCTTACGGTTGGGGACTCTGTGATGAAGAATGACCTAACCGTTACAGTGGTAGCTAGGAATCTTCTCACTCCCAAGGATAACAGAATCCTTTCAAACCGGTCTAATGAGTTGGCCGTTCAAGACTTCTTGGCTCTCAATATTCAGTATGCGGGCTCTGTTTCTAATATGGGCTAACGCCTACTTGCTCAAACTCACCAAGTTGAATCATTGATGGCTGAGGTGGCAAGTCTTAAACAAGAGATTAGAGGGCTCAAGCATAAGAATAGAGTGTTACACATGCTTGCAAATAATTACTTGACGAGCATGAAAAGAAAGCTCGACCAGCTACTGGAATCCGAAGGTCGGACTCAAAAGGACAATCAGGGGTTCGGGTCTTTATTCCAAAGATACACATTGTCTCAGCCGTCTGGAGTTTCACCAAGTACTGAGGCTCCAAATAATCAACCTTTGGTGCCTTCCCCTTCTGGGGTATTTTCGAGTACCGAGGCTTCACATGAGCAACCTTTGTGAAGGTTTCCTCCTGTTTGTTTGTTTTAACTCATGTGTATGTAATTTCTCGGAGATATTAATAGATAAGCTTTATTTCATTCAATGTATTATGCCAAATACAATAAAGCATATACTTCACCAAGATGTGATACTTCTGGACCAAATATCAATTTATCTTTACCTTCACGAAGATAAATGATTATTCTTAGTGTCTGAATAATTTGAGTACTCAACTCATAATCTTCAATCCATATGATTCTTTATAAACATCATGGATAAGATTCGTGTTGGCATATTGTTCGATTCTGCAGTTCGAAATAATATCTCTTTCAACACTTTATAAACTTTCTAGACTCTTCAGGAGTCTAAATCTAATATTATCAAATCTTGCAAGAGATTTTAGTATGTTACAACAATATCGTAATGATAGTACTCACTAAGACAATTTATACCATCCATTGGTATTTAAGTACATATTTTATGCTTTACCCTTCCAGGGTTTTCTTCAAGCAATCTGAATCCTTCAGGGATTTTCTACACTTCATGACACATTTTCCTTTGGAATTTATACAGAGCAACTTGCTTCCATGTATATTTAAGGGATTTACTTATGGAGATATGTGGTGGGCGACTCATAACCTTTCGTATATAATTCTCCATTCATATGATTTTGTTTATAAGAGCATAATTTCAGGTTTCAATTAGTAACTTTGTGTCATATTATGTGAGTGTAATTCATTGTATTACAAATGCCCATATGTAACCTCATTTGGTTCAACATCTTTTGACTATTTGTATTATTTACACACATATATATATGTCCATTTTTCCACGTTCTTACAAGATTGTAATGGAATTGCCTTTCTCCATTTTTGGCAAATAATGTTTCCTTTCGTCGACGAACAAAAGAACGTGACTCAATATCAATACAGCTCATTGATGAATTTAGTAGTTACTTGTAAAAACCAAAATTACCATTGGTTGTCATCAATCATTGATCCCATATTCTCATGTGCATGCACATGCATAAAAGCTTTTAATTTCTTTGGATATCCATTGCCTCTTCAAGGCAATACACTATTTCTTCCAAGATAGTCATAATTTAAAGAATGCAGATCATAACCTCCTCTTGAGCGTTATAGAGCTGAGATTTTAATCTCCACTTCCGGGAGTTGAGTCATTGGAACCTATATGTCTCTCATACTTCATGCATGAGACATCAACATTCTCATGTCCGCGGATTGTCCTTTTTTGGGACATGTATCCATATGGCGACTGTCATACTTCCAGCATGCAATAGTTATGCTTTGGGAATGCAATAGTTCAGTAGTGTCATATTCTTCTTCTTTCGAAGTACTGAACCTTTTGAATCTAAGGGTCTGCCATGCTTCAGGCATGTAACAGATTTGCTACCACATTATTTTGTTAAACAAGAACATCAATTCATGTAGGCACATTTGCTGCAAGTATATGTGATTTTATTACTCTCGTTGCATCATTAAATGCATCTAGCATTTGATTTGCATATCATTGCATCATTCAATTATTCGCACTTCGTTTTTATATTGATTGCTTCATGAATCAAAATAAGACAAATTCTCATCGTTATTCTGGAACGGTCTTTTTTCATCATTCTTCTGGAATGATATTTTCTCATCATTTTTCTAGAATGATGTTATTTTCTTCCCCTAATGGCAAGAAAACTGTCTTATCAAAATCATAGTATGCAAGTCGTGTGGTAAACATATCCCCAGTCAAGGGTTCCAAATGTTGAATGATAGATGGTGAATCAAATTCAACATAAATTTCTAGTTTGCTTCAGGCCTCATTTTTAGTACATTGTGGCAGTGCAATAGGTACTTAAATAACATAATCAAAAACTCATACATGTGTAATGTTTGGCTGGTGCCCAAACACGAGTTGTACTGAGAAATATTGATGGTTGGTAACTGATATCAATCAAACTTAATAGTGAATTATGTATAATGGTATGTTCACATGTAGAAAACTTGCAATCTTGTTTTCATGAGCAGAGTGCAGGTAATCAATTTCATCTGCTTAATAAATGCCTCTGCTAAATCATTTTGAGTAGGAACATGAAGAACATGGTGTTCAACATCAATGCCCGACATGCAATAATCATCAAAACTTCGAGATGTAAACTCTCCAGCAAAATGTATCATACATCAAGGAACTTCTGGTCTTTATTTAATAGCATATGAATTGGGACTCTCATGGCCTTACAATTAAGTTGTGGCACTTTGGCTCTTCAAACTTAAGGTACTTATCAAAAAACTTCATGTCCGATCTTGAGGATCTAGGGACTTCATTCCTGATCTTTTTGCATGATGGAACTTCGGGTCTAATCAGTTTATGTGATGAAGATCAAGAAACTTCAGGTTCTTATCTGATCAAGGAACTTCGGATCCAGTATGTACTCATCGTAACAAAAAGAAATACAATAAATAAATTAAAACAATATGCGGTAATTCCAACCATGGTAAATAAATTATTTTTAAGTAAATGAGGCTTGTGACAAGGGCTTTGATTAAGCACCATTCACAAAAATATCAAAGCTTTAAAGCAAAGGGTAATAATTCTACCCACTGTAAATAAACTGCTTTAAATAAATAAAACTTGTGATAGGGCTTTAAACCAACACCATGTACATAAATATGCCAAAACAAAAAATGCAATGATTAAGTCCTTATCTTTTGCTTTTTTTCTTTTTCTTGGTCTGCCATTTTCTTTTATTTCATCCCTTTTACTTTTATTATTATTTCACAATTCGAAGTCATTTTAGTTATCCAGGAAATAATAGTAAAACTAAGTTCCAATTGGTGTTCCTCCTTTGGTGGGTTTCGAAAAAATTGAAATGGTTCCCATAAATTTTGGAGCCAAGAGTGTCTATAACTCAGTAGTACAAAGATTTTATGATGAAATGAAAAGATTTTCTTATCTGTGAGATTCCAGGCAACATAGGTGAACATGATTTGTGGCGTTGTGCTTTCCATTGACATGAGAACTTCTCGTGCTGATAACGTGTTGTAAAATTGACGGTGTGTGCAATGAAATAAATAAACAAGACACAAAATTTACGAGGTTCATCTACAGTCAGTATGATTGGAGTACGTCCTCGGGGCAGTAGTGGTGCTTTCATTATAATCTGAAATAATAAGATTACAAATATAACTCTCTCTATTCTCTCCTCTATTTTTCCTCTCTCTGCCATGAGCCTTCAAGCTTCTCTCTTCCGTTTTTTTTTTCTTCTATCTTTTTTATTCTCTTCGTATCTCCTTTGATTTATAGGCAAAGTAGGAGCACCAAAAGCAAGCAGTGGCAGCTCCTAGTGGAAGGACATGTAGAGTGGGATCAGTGGGATGTAGTGGGTTGGTCATCCACACATTGAATGACTCATAATATTATAACACTAACTGATTTCTTTACACCTTTTTTATCTATATATGCACGCTATTTATTTATAATCTTTTAAATTGAATAAAACTTTTACTTGAAAGTGAGAGATTTTTTAGTATACTCCAAAATATTTAACCGTTAAATGTTTGATCAATGATACAATAAATAAGATTTAATTGCGAAACATATAGAATACTTCATAACACCAAAAAATATTCCAAGAAAGCAAATGCAATAAAGGCCGTTGTTTTTTTACCAAATGGACTATCTAACAGATTTCCCTATAAAAGAAGGACAATGTTATCCACATACTTATTTTTAGTTCTCTCACACACCTTCTCAATTTCCGGCCATCGATTCAGATGAATTGAAAAAGATTAATGACAAAAAATTTACAAGAATGTACGCAAGAATGTACGGGAGGTAAAAATAAGTGCGTAACCATCAATGTCCTAAAAGAACTTTCACTTGTTACCTCTCAAACACGGAGAGTGAGAAGGAGAGAGTGGAGATTATGCAGCATGCAGCAAACTTAACAAGGGTCTTAATTGTTTTCTTCTATCAACTTGGAATATAATAACATGCATTTGATCAAACTTAAGCTGTTTTCCATTATCTTTTCATATGTAGTTTGTACCGCCTTACGTTTTGTTGCAAATGCATCCGACACAGAGATTGATAAAAACTTTAATAACTCTAATTCTTCACCAACCATGTCCTTAGTTTAATAATCACTTAAATGAAAAAGGGGTACCATATTACATTTTTACGTCAATAAATCTAAAGACCATATTACCTTTTTACTTCAATAAATCTAAGAAACTACTCATTAAAAAAGAAAATCTTCATAGCAATGAGCTTGTAGCTCAACTAGTTAAGGTCATTCTATTTTAAGCAAGAGGCACTGAAGTCTTGAGTTTAGGGGGCTTGAGGCCCTAAGATTTCGAGTTTGAATCTCCTCGCCCCAAAAATATCTCCATAATATTGAACAAACCAAACTGAAATCTGTGATATAAAAAAAAATTGAAATGAGTGATGAGTCGAACATCGGAAAATTTCATACTTCCTCACATTTTTTATTAAAACCTCTTGTTATCTTATTCCTAACTGCATTTTGGAAATCGTTATCTTTAATTCACTTATACCTATGTGTGACAAATGAACAAAAAAGAAAATCAAGTTCAAAGACAAAAATCATTTCACTAGAGATAAATCTGATTAAAATCCCTAACCTTTTACACTAAACAAGTAAACTACTTTCACCTCAGAATTAATATAAAATACTCACATTATTTTCGTGTTGCACTACATCACCATCACTTTTATGAAAAAAGCCATGGGAACTGAGAACTCTTTTCTTTTGTCATTCTTTGGTCACAAGAATCACGTTAAACAAATTTGCGTAAAAAGGTTCAGAATTCTTTAAACGCGTGCTTAGTGGCACAAAAGGCTCCTCAAAGCAGAGTTGCATAGAGAACTACATTTTCTCATAATTTTTGAAGCATTAAAGTAAACCCAGAAAGAAGAGAGAACAAATGGGAGTCAATTCTTTCATTCAAATGATAAAAGCCAGCTTAAGATACAACAGAAAGGGACTACTGCTTCAGCTTGGACGAAATAGCGTCGAGCTAAATATCCACCCGAAAGGAAATGAAAACACTCAACTACGACAACAACAAAAGCCGGTAAAACCATTGCGAATACTAGTAGAGGGTGGCTCAAATGCAGGAACAAAGCCTGCAACTTGCAGTCGAAGATAACCGATTGATTCTAGCTAACAAAAAATTGAATGCTAAGCAATCAAATTCTCCTTGTGACGATTCAGAGAAGAATCGGGAGAGTTAGATTGCATGCCAAACACTAAGGGAACGAATAAATAGAACAACTACTTCTAGCCAATCTCTCTAAAGCCACAAAACTGCAGGACGGCCCTGGCCCTCATCAGAGTACCACCGCGACCTTCTCCTGGGAAATTAATGACAAAGGATGGGCAATGAGGGGTTCGTAGTGATCAGCTCCGGCGCCACACCAACCTGTACAATAAATGTTCAGAATTATAGGTAGGCTGAGAGTGGTAATGAACAAAATTAATCAACTGCCTAGAAATGTATTTTCAGCCAAAGATCTTTCTTTTCTTTACCTGTTCCTTTCATGAAAAGAAAGAAGGGAAGTTCACAAATTTGACTCCTTGGTCGGTGGGGAAGGAAGAAAACGCAATTCTCTTCATCAACCATCGCATCCGAACCATGTGCTTGAACCTGCAAGAAGATGAGTTTCAGACAAGAATGCTTCATAAGACGATGAATAATCTGGTTCATGCTCAAAAACTTCACCAATCTATACTTGCCAGTATCCCGATGTTGACATAAAATGGAAAAATTATCAAAGGCATAAAAAACAGGTTTAGCCAGTGTACTAATACTAGAACCGAGAATAACTATCTTTTTCCGCCTACAGCAGCATATAGAACACCAACAAGGCGGGCGGTAGCTTTTGGACTCAAAACAGAAACAAGTGTTGATGATTCCACGCTAAAATCTTAAAAATTACGATGTAGGAAAATGCAGAGTCTTCAAATATCAACTCAGCTTTCCCAGGAATTGGTGCAATAAATCTTAATACAGTTGTACTTTTGAAATAATCATTTACTCAATGATTTTAGAGTGAGAATATTTTAGACACTCATGCTTTCGAACTCAGCATTTACTCAATATTACGTTTAGAAACTAAGAGTAACTCCCACTACTTCGAAAAATTCAACAAAATTAACATCATAAGAGAAGAGGTGATATACAAACACGTATAAAATTATACCGATAGTGATGTGAAATTGCACTCATACACATTGCAAAAGAAAAAAAAATGAAGAGCAACAATCAAAATCATTCCTTGTCCTTACCACATAAATCTCTCGCTTAAACTCTGTGGCAAGACACTCAATTGCAATGTCATCTCCGAAAGCTGCAGCATGACCTTCTCTGTTTTCGTCGATGGTTAATAAACCTTCCTCTGTGTATTGCAATGTGATGATGTCGTATTCATCATCCGGTGAACCAGAGATCGACATGTATTTGGCCCAACTTTGTCCATCAATCACTGGGATACATCTCTCCTTGTAAATGGACTCTGCTGCCAGCTCCCTACATTCAACAAAAACGGGAACAAAACACAAGAAATAATAAGACAATCGAACCCGACAACATAAATCTTTCCAAGAACTGAAATTTAACAAGAACATACCAATGTCTGTTAATCAACCTTAATATACAGTCATGTGTTCATTATTTTCCCACAAAAAATCAAACTTTCAGACAAGAAATCAAATTTTCAGATCTAAACGTAGGGAAATCAAACTCTTGTATTTAATCTGAATAAAATGTATTAAATTTTAAGAATAGAATCAAATTTTTGTTCTTACGCCTCCAAAGAAATGAATTTTTATTTTATTTTATTAAATTTCTAGATTAAAAATTTAGATTTCAAGGTAATGAAAAAGTACAGATCTGCGGAAATGTTACCTCTGCATGCCGAGCTGAAGAAGCTCGTCAATGGCGGAGTCGAGACTCACGCGCTCGTCTTTCTTGGCCAGCAACTTGACCTCCTGAATCACATGTATCCCCCACCCGGCCTTCAGATCAGGCGCGTACATATGTCGAATGGCGTCGTCTATCACCCGCTTCTCCTCCGCGGCCGCAGATCCATAGTCCTCCGTGAACCTCCGCACCGTCAACCTCCTCAGCTCCCGCGCGTCCAGCTCACGCGCCACCCTCATCGCCTTCTGCGACGCCGTGAACAGGCAATTTCCGTCGGACGACACCTCGCCGCCGTGCGAGAGTCTGAAGACCATCGACTTCTGCGGCATTATAGAGTCGGATTTCGACGAGTCGTGATCCTCCGGGAGCTTCCAGAGCACCCCCTTCGTATGCAGCCTCTGGAGGTGCCGTCTCTGCTGCTCCTCCAGGCCCACCACGCTGTCCCATGCGGCGTCGTCGGTCGACTGCTCAACCAGATCTACAGCCGAGATTGTGTCCTCGTCAAGCGGCGACGCCTTGGGTGGGTCCCTCCACGGCACCGTCGGCGAAGGGCTTTGAAATGTCTCCGCGACGGCGGTCGAATCGCACAATAGTTTCCCCATTTCCTAACTTCTCCCTTTTCTTTTTGAAAAAAATTTCAATCTTTTTTCTTTATTTTTATTTATTTATTTTTCGCGATCCTCTTTCTCTTCCTCTCCAACGGAAGTTGCAGACGAAAGAGAGAGAGAGAGAGAGAGAGAGAGAGAGAGGAGGGTTAACGGATAGATTTATGAAGCGCGGGACAATTCCAACACGTGGAAAAATCTGACGCGTTCAAGGGATATGCTGACCGAGGGTGAGGTACTAACGTGAGCCGGTGCGTGAACGTGCGCCAAGCCCAAGCATGATCCAGATTTAATTTTATTTCTTTTTTTTTTTCCCAAAAATACAAATTATAATTTATATGGAAATATTCGCCCACTACACGTTGGTGTTTGGTGGCATATGCTGCTCCGAAATTCCAATGTTTATTGGGGTTGGTGTAATCGTGTGGATGATCAATGAGGTCCCCGTCATTGTGGTCCAACCACTAATATTTCGCCAACTCAGCTTACAGTTTAGTGGGACCCAGTAGACTTGTTCATCTTGATAGTAACGGTCCATTAACCACGTGGCATAGCTCTGTTCGTGTTTTTACAACGGTTATTATTTCGGAGTACAAATTCTCTCCAAATCTGAAAAAAGGGAGTTTAAAGATCAAATGATCTGAATCGTTAAAATTTGATCAAAAGGGTTATAAATATAAGCTTTATTTAAAAATTATAATAATGATAACTGTTGGATCAAATTTAAGCGGTTCAGATTATTTAATCTTAAGTTTGACCTTTTTAGACGCGAAAAGGATCTGTACTCATTATTTCGTCCATTGCCTGCCTCTCCTTTATTATTTTATTTTTACTTTTATATTTTTTTTTATAATAGTTTGGCGCGGTTGTTGACTGCGATGGGTTGGTGGCGCAAGAACGGTAAATAAGTTGGGCAATCAAATTTTATCAATTATGGTATCAAATTTCAATTTTTGTTGCTTACCATTTTATCAAGAACATTTATGGTAACCTTTATAACACTGACCAAAAAAATTCTGATTCTGATTAATGTATATTAAGTTTTTCAGTGCATTAGCCATACCGTTATTTGATAATTATTTCTTGTGTTGCGTTTATATTTCAGCGTAAAATTGTATGACATTAGTAATATATAAAAAAGAATGAAGAAGTTAACATTTATGAAATTATTTAATGAGAAAATTGTAACAATAGTACATCAACTTTAACTCAATTCGAGTAATGATCCCTCAATTAAAAATTTATAATCATTGGTCTCTTAACTCCTCAAAACGTGCAGTTATGGTCATTTTCTTTAACTCTATTAGAACTTCTGTCAAAATGAGTCATGTGTCACACACATGAGGCTGAATCAAGGGGAAAATATAGAAAACTAAATGAGAAAATTTGTAGCAATGATCCATCAACTTTAACCCAACTGCAGAAATAGTCACTTAACTTTAATTCAATTGGAGTAATGGTCCCTCAACTGTAACTCAATTGTAGCAATGGTCATTTCAACATAACTTATATTGACAGTATCCTGACAAAGTTAACGAACATGATCATAGCTGCACATTTTTATAAGTTAAGGGACCAATGATAATAGATATTTAATTCAAAGACTATTTCTTTAATTAAGTTAAAGTTAATATATCATCGTTACAATTTTCTCTTATTTAATCCATCTCAATTATAATCTTGAAAAGTTTTACATAATGGAACATGCAAAAGGGTTATCATCACTAAATGTCCGATTGGGATAAATATATTGCGCTGAGAACTGAGGAGGATATTAGAATAGGACAAGAATTGTTTGCCCTTCCACTTTCAGTGCTCTTCCGTGTTCTCTTATTTGTGTGGTCACGGTTAAATCATATTATTATTCATTTTTGTCTTATAATCTCTATAAAAAAAATAATATAAAACGTTGACGTGGCTTAACCGTAACCACACAAAACAAAAGTGCACAGGAAAGCATCGAAAGTGGAAGGGCAGACAATCTTTGTCTATTGGAATATCCTTCCCTTTCTAATTCTTTTTTATTATTATTTTTTCTTGCCCTTGTCCTCGTTCTTGCTTCACTTTTTAATGTATTCTAGCAGCTTTGGTGGATCAACAGTTCCCCTCTCTGTCAACGAATTTCAAGAGAAATAAGAACCACATTGGGATATTTCTTAGAAATTTTAACGAAAAGTTTTCGGTACTGTTTACTTTAATGAAAAATCATATTTTTACATTAAAAAGTCAATCCTAATATTTTTCACTTTACTCTTTATTCTGTCATTATCGTTAAAACTCAAAATTTTCATACAATTTTCGTTAGTTTTCCTTATTTTTTGCCCCTGCATTTTCTCCAAGTCTTTCTTAATATCATTTGCGCAATCTTCAATGCATCAACATTTTCAACACCACAACTTCCACCTGAGCCTGCACTAATTTGCAATACCAACACTAAGATTGATGTCATGGCAAGAAATGAAAATGCTTAATGTAACGGTTTTTTCACTCACATGTTAAAATAATATGCATTCGAAACTGAATATTTTTCAAATTTTTTGTGCACTAACGCGAAGAATGCATGACCGTAATAACATACCTTTTCTCGCTTTTGGGGCTCTTTTTTCTCTTTGTTTTCAGGCTTCGATTTTGGGGAGATAAGTTCAACACAGCTGCTGTACTTCTTCTGCAATCTCTCTAAAACCTTCAAGGGGTCGGCTCTTTTTCCCCCTTAACAAGCACTCTATGATTCGCGTAATCAACCACAACATCTTCGATGCCTAACGAATTTACAAAAATTATATATGCATGTAAACATTAAAGATGTATCCAACCAAACACATGTAAACATTAAAGATGCATCCAACCAAACACCTACAAGAAATAATTGGAAATTACCTTCAAGACCTCTGAAGCATTTGATAACCTTACCTTTGCATCCTTCACAATGCGTAAGTGCTTTCAGTACAATTTCTTTGCTGGACTGAGTATTATTATTCTTCTCATTTTCTTTCTTTCCCTTTTTTTCTCCATTAAGCTCTGCCTCGCCTTGGTTTTTCTGTTCATTTTGGATGTTCTGATTATCTTTCCTCTAAACCAAAACAAAATTACACAAAAAATTCAGCATATATACAATATAAATTAGAAAAGCAAAACTCAATCACAAGCAAGCAACATGAAAAACTCATACAATGTGAGGGGTTTCAAGATGTTAGATATAAATTACATTGTTTCATGCATCTGGTTTTAATTATAATTAATTATGTGCCTTGCTTAAACAAACTTGAGAACAATTTCAGAAAATAAACATTTTGATTCCATGGTTATCTTGGACTACCATTATACCAAAAATAGATGATCTCTGCAGGGAAAGTGATTGGGTTTTAGTGCAAATGAGTTTCTGTCACCTGGATTCTTAATTGGACTTATATATGGATATATTTCCAGTCATTGGATTATTTAGGCTTAAAAAAAATAAAAATAAAAATAAAAATCTTAGTCCACTTATGCTTCTTTTTCCATTAGCAGTATTGCTCTTTTGAAAGTTAGGCTATCTGTAATGATCAGGTCATTGAGTTGCCTATAAATTGGTTAAGAGAAATAGAAGAAAAAAGTTATCTTGCGAATGATGAATATTTTTTTAAAGCTAGAAATTTGTCTTTATCATATTGTGGAGGTTGATTCTGCTTTGGTGGTCTCTCTCATTCATGGTTTCTTCTAGCCTTAATCCTCCCCACTATGGTCTTGTCTCAAAGTGCAGAAGTTTGATTAAAGAGAACTAGAGTTGCAATTTGTAACATGTTCATAGAGAGAGTCATTTTCCAACTGACAAGTTAGCCAACTAGGTTTAATGGCAGGATGGATTTCAAGAGCTTGCAGAGCCTCTTTCCTGTTTAGTTCAAACTCTTTTCATTGACTACTATGAGGTGTTAGAGTTAAACTAGTTATTACGTAGTGTTTCTTTTCTCTTTTTCTTCCATGTTGCCGAAAAAAAGAATAGTTAGGATTACAAAGTGAAATTCAAATAAGCTAAGGCCTTAAACCAAAACAAATCTCTTTCATATATTAAGGATGGTGTTATGCACACACCTCTTCTTACCTTTCACATTTTCCTCTTAATTTTTGGCTCTTAGATCGAATAAATTGAAGCAAATTCAATGATAGAAATTAACATAAAATGTGTGAGAGGTAAAAAGAGGTGTGTGGATAATACCATTCTATATTAAAGTTATTTTTACTTCCATATATGGAATGGAGATGTCATGATTTGGGAGCGCCCGGAATAGAGGGAATGTAAGGTATTGTGAACGGTAACATACATGTAAAAAAAGGTGTGTGAAGAACATCATTCTATATTAATCTTCTTTATTCAATGAATAATATTTTTGAAAAAAAAAAATTACACCAGAACATAAAAGTTATTTTGTAAGAATAAATAAATAAGTAAAACTAGTCATGATGTCCATGACTTGAAACTGCTCCGGCTTCGCTAAAGTGATCATCATCTTCTTGGTTTCCTTCGCTGGAGCCAGTTTCTGATCCTTTGGGAGTCAGATATTCTACACCGTCGTCGTCTCCTTGGCTGGAGCCAGTTTCTCCTGTTTCTTTGGGAGTCGCATCTTGTTCATCTTTTTTCTCAAATGACTCCAAAATTTCACCTTTCTTGGTAGCATGATCCCAAAGGCGTTTGAGAACCTCTTTAATACTAAAATTTCCTTTCACCAGAGCTGCTGTCTTCACAAAAGGTTTATAGTGATGATCAAACTGTACATGTGATGGGTTCGCGTAATCAACCTCGGCTATTTTTACATAAACAGAAGTCGGACCGGCTGTCCTCTCATAATGTCCGAACTCGACACTTTCCACTCCTGAGACATAGGACAAAAAAAAATTCAAAAGGTAGGACTGACAACTTCTGAAATTAAATTTCAGAAGTGTGTGTGTGTGTGTGTGTGTAAATTGATGCATAAATTACCTTCCGCTTTCATGCTTGCTTTCCTGATATCTTTCATACAACATTTACAGTGCAGGTTGATTTTTATCAGCGCACGTATAATAACCTAGAAAAATAAATTAGGAAGCAATCAGAGTAGACACTTGAAATATAAAAAATTTGTGTGGTTCAATTGTTACCGAAGCTACTTATAATTTTCTGTTTGCAAAATTGCGGTACTTTTTCATCAGCACGATCCCAAGTGCTTTTTCTTTTGGGTAACCACTTCTTCATGCTTCCAAACTCTTGATCTTTTACTTCTTTCTACTTTTCAGTTGTATGTTTCCTGTTTCTGTCTTTTTTTTTTTTTACCTATTTAACAATGTCAGTTTCTGTAAAATTAATGAAAAATCAGTAATTAGTTTGGCACAATTGGTATGGCATTGAAATATGGATCTTCTTAGCACGTAAAATCAAAATTTAGAATTAATTGTGCAATCACACGTAATCTGGCATTAGCATCTCATCTCAATAGTGCTTGCATGTAATTCTTGATGTGTTATGTATCTTATCATTCCCCTTCCTCCCTCATTCTATTTTTACTTGTCTAAAATCAGTACATGCAATTTCCTTCATACTGTTGATGTTTTTTGAAATAATTGTTGGAAATTCAAATCAAAACATGTTGTAAAATGTTGCTAGCCATTGTTGAAAATCAATGTCAAAGTTAGGCATGGAAAGTTAGGCAATGTTAGGTATGGTTGAATAAAAATTATTAGGTGCAATTAATGTGTTTTGTATGGTAATAAATAATCTTAGTTTAATCATTTGGTTTGCTATAAATACCCAAGTTCTCAAGCATTGTAAATCATCCAAATCCCATTTCCCATTCTCATTTTCAGCTTGTAAGCTTTCTTATTCTATTGAGTTTGTAAACTCTCTTCTCATATATCAAAGTCCAAGTGCCTTGTTTGTCAAAGCTTGTTGCTTCCCTCCTTTCTCTATTTCTTTGTCCAATTTTATTGAGAGTGCAAGTGAGAGGTGTGATAGAGTTTGTAAACTTATCACCCACATATTTTGGTATTGAGTTAGTAAACTGTAAAATACCAACAATTGGTATCAGAGCCAGAATACCATTCTGGCAAGTGCAGTAGCTATGGCGTCCAATTTAGTGCAACTCCAAGTTCCCACATTGAAGAAAGAAAATTATGAAAGATGGTGCATCCAATTCAAAGCATTGTTTGGATCACAGGAGCTATGGGAAGTTGTCAGTAGTGGGTATGTTGTACCCACTGCCGAGCAAGAAGCCGTATATACTGCGGATCAAAGGAACACTCTCAAGGACTTACGAAAGAAGGACCAAAAGGCGCTGTATCTTCTATACCAGGGTTTGGAAGATTCAACGTTCGAGAAGGTTGCAGAAGCAACAACGAGCAAGCAAGTATGGGATACACTCAGTACAATCTACAAAGGAGTAGATCGAGTCAAGAAAGTGAGGTTACAATCACTTCGAGCAGATTTTGAAACTGCTCATATGAATGAAGGGGAGAGCATCTCCGACTATCACTCAAGGCTCATTGTGATAGTAAATCAGATGAGGAGAAATGGCGAGAGACTCGATGAAGTACGAGTTGTGGAGAAGATACTCCGGTCATTCACATCTAAGTTTGAGTATGTGGTGACTGCCATTGAGGAATCCAAGGATTTGGAGGTGATGAGCGCAGAAGAGCTACTAGGATCCCTCCTAGTTCACGAGCAACGCATTCAGAAGAATGCAAGCCCCACAACGCTAGAGCAAGCTTTGGAGTCAAAGTTGAATATTGACAAACCAAATAAAGGTCGTGGGCAGTGGAACTCACGTCGTGGGAGCTCATCCAACCGTAGCCGAGGACGAGCCCGAGGAAGAGGTCGAGGCTATGCACAAAATCAAGGTCAGTCTCAGGAGTGGAGATCTACTCGAGGAAAGGCGCATATCCAGTGTCACAACTGTAAGCAATATGGACATTATGCCAATGAATGTTCACATAAAAATGGTGAGCATGTCAACATGGCAGAATCAAGTGGAAATACTGATGAAGAACTTACAGTCTTACTAGCACACCATGATTCCAGTAGCCAACAAGATGTTTGGTATTTGGACTCTGGTGCAAGCAATCACATGTGTGGAAAGAAGGAGTTTTTTGCCGAACTCAAAAAAGGGGCCTATGGATCTGTAAGTCTTGGTGACTCCTCAAAGTTGCCAGTTGAAGGCAAAGGGAAGATCAAGATCATCCAGAAGGATGGAAGAGAAGAATACATCTCCGATACCTACTACATACCAGGTATGAAGAGCAACATTCTGAGCATTGGTCAACTGCTCCAGAAAGGGTACATTATACATATGGAGAACATGCTTCTCACTCTTAGGAATGCAAGGAGAAAGCTTATTGCACGTGTTCGAATGTCAAAAAACCGGATGTTTCCGTTGAATTTGAACACAAAGATTGGAAGCTGCAACATCGGTGTAATGGAAGATGAGTCATGGAAATGGCATCTTCGATTTGGCCATCTTAATTTCAATGGCCTAAAGTTGCTGTCAAGTGGAGGAATGGTTCGTGGTCTACCCCAGATTGAAGCCACACGCCAAGTATGTGAAGGTTGTGTGCTTGGCAAGCAAGCACGACTATCGTTCCCTGTTGGTGATACATGGAGAGCAAAGGCACCACTGCAGTTGGTGCACACAGATATATGTGGTCCATTGGATCCCATGTCTTATGGAGGTAATAGGTATTTTATTACCTTCATTGATGATTTCAGTAGAAAGACTTGGGTCTATTTTCTCAAGGAGAAGTCAGCTGCCCTAAAAATTTTCAAGGAGTTCAAGGCACTCACAGAGGCAGAAAGTAACCACAAGCTTGTGGCTGTGAGATCAGATAGAGGTGGAGAGTACACCTCCAATGCTTTCCAAGCATACTGCAAGGAGCAAGGAATTAGGCATCAACTTACTGCTGCCTATACCCCACAGCAAAATGGGATAACCGAAAGAAAGAATCGAACCATCCTTGACATGACAAGGTCCATGCTTAAGGAGAAGAATTTGCCAAAAGAGTTATGGGCAGAAGCTGTAGCTTGTTCGATTTATTTGTTGAATCGATGTCCAACAAAGAGTGTCAAGAGGATGACACCACAAGAGGCTTGGAGTGGATACAAGCCGAATGTTACACACCTAAGAATTTTTGGGTGTGTTGCATATGCTTAAGTTCCAGAAGCCAAGAGGAGGAAACTTGATGATAGACGTGAGAAGTGTGTGTTTGTGGGCTATAGTGAAGAGTCCAAGGCATACAAGCTCTACAACCCACTAACTGGCAAACTAGTGGTAAGTAGAGATGTCATCTTCAGTGAGGAAGAGACATGGACGTGGAACAACAAAGAAGTCAGTAAAGAGAAGATCGTCTCCACTGATTTTGAAGAACCAGAAGTTGTACCACCGATTGAGCAACAGCCTGCTCAAACAATCACAACAACTCCAGTGCACAGAATTGCAAGGAGTGGTCCTACATCTAGTGAGGAAAGCAGCTCCTCAACTCCAGTGAGGTTAAGGAGTCTCACAGAGATTTATGGACAAGAAGAAGAAGAAGAAACCAACCTTTTCTGCTTGTATGCAGACCACGAGCCTTTCTCATTCAATGAAGCTGTGGAAGAAGATTGTTGGAAGAAAGCCATGGAAGAAGAGATCCATGCCATCGAGAAGAATGACACTTGGGAGCTGACAAAGCTCCCACCAAATCAGAAGGTTATTTGTGTCAAGTGGGTTTACAAGATCAAACGCACTGCAGATGGGAGTGTGGATCGATACAAATCAAGGCTTGTAGCAAAGGGCTACAAACAGAAGTATGGAGTGGACTATGATGAAGTCTATGCTCCAGTTGCGAGACTTGACACGGTAAGATTGCTAATCTCTCTTGCCGCACATCATAAATGGAAAATTTATCAACTAGATGTCAAGTCAGCCTTCCTTAATGGAGTACTTGAGGAAGAAGTGTACGTGGAACAACCGGAAGGCTTCCAAGTACAAGGAGAAGAAGATAAGGTGTATCGTTTGAAGAAGGCTTTGTACAGCCTCAAGCAAGCACCACGAGCTTGGAACTCAAGGATCGACAACTACCTTCACCAAAATGGATTTCAGAAATGTCCATACGAGCATTCAGTTTACATGAAGAATGGTGAAAAAGGGGAGTTCTTAATTATTTGTCTCTATGTAGATGATTTATTGTTTACAGGAAACAATGAGGCAATGTTCCATGAGTTCAAGCAATCCATGTTCAGTGAATTCGAGATGACTGACAATGGATTAATGTCATACTTTCTTGGCATAGAAGTGAAGCAAGAAAGTGATGGTATCTACATCTCTCAACAAAGGTACATGAGAGACATATTGAAGAAGTTCAATATGGACAAGTGCAACATTGTCAATACCCCAGTCGCAACTGGATTGAAGCTATCCAAAGGAGGAGAGGGTGAGTTTGTAAACTCAACAGTGTACAAAAGCCTCGTTGGAAGCCTAAGGTACCTTACAATCACAAGACCTGATATAGTTTATGGTGTTGGACTCGTGAGTCGATACATGGAAACACCAAGGGAGTCTCATTGGCTGGCCGCCAAGAGAATTTTGAGGTACATAAGAGGTACTCTAAACTATGGTCTATTTTATAATTTTGGTGAAGATGCAAAATTATTTGGTTATTCAGATAGTGATTGGGGAGGTGACCAAGATGAAAGGAAAAGCACAACTGGCTATGTGTTTTTTCTAGGATCAACAGCTTTCTCATGGACTTCAAAGAAGCAATCAATTGTTGCTTTGTCATCATGTGAAGCCGAGTATGTTGCTGTAGCCTCAACCGTGTGTGAGGCAATTTGGTTAAGAAATCTGTTGAAGTCAGTGTGTCATCCACAAGTGGAATCGACTGTGATTCATGTAGATAACGTGTCTGCAATCAAACTTGCAAAGAATCCTGTTCAACATGGAAGGAGCAAGCACATTGATACCAGGTTCCATTTTCTAAGGGACCATGTGAAACAAAAGACAATTGAACTTGTCTACTGTCACACCAAGGAACAAGTGGCAGACATCTTCACAAAGCCATTGCCAATTGAAACATTCCGGCTACTGCGTGAAATGCTAGGAATGAAGGCGTTTTGATTTGAGGAGGTGTGTTGGAAATTCAAATCAAAACATGTTGTAAAATGTTGCTAGCCATTGTTGAAAATCAATGTCAAAGTTAGGCATGGAAAGTTAGGCAATGTTAGGTATGGTTGAATAAAAATTATTAGGTGCAATTAATGTGTTTTGTGTGGTAATAAATAATCTTAGTTTAATCATTTGGTTTGCTATAAATACCCAAGTTCTCAAGCATTGTAAATCATCCAAATCCCATTTCCCATTCTCATTTTCAGCTTGTAAGCTTTCTTATTCTATTGAGTTTGTAAACTCTCTTTTCATATATCAAAGTCCAAGTGCCTTGTTTGTCAAAGCTTGTTGCTTCCCTCCTTTCTCTATTTCTTTGTCCAATTTTATTGAGAGTGCAAGTGAGAGGTGTGATAGAGTTTGTAAACTTATCACCCACATATTTTGGTATTGAGTTAGTAAACCGTAAAATACCAACAATAATTTCATTTACATAAGCATTTTAATCTATTAATTCCTGCTTTGGCTCATCTTCTTTATCCTCCTTGTGTGCAAAGTTGCAAACTTCATCTTCAATATGAGGCCTAGTGGCGGCTTTGGGGGAATGGCAAAGGAAGCAGCTGCACAGGGCTCCCATCTGCAAGGGCCCCAACTTCTAATTATATATATTAGTTCTCTATATTCCAAGAAAATTTCTGTATGCATAACTTGATTATGTACAAATTTGAAAAATATCCAAGTTACTTTTTATTTTGGAGAATACTGTATCTTTTTATACACTTTCCTCTTAGTTAAAAACTTCATCTCTTTGACATATACGTTTCTTAAAACTTGTCTATATCTATTGTTTAGTAGACGATATTGTGCAAAGCTGACTTTCGTACTAAGTAAGTTTCGTACTTACAAATATACCATAAAAGGAAACAAAAAAAAGGTTTTAAACACCAAAAAAAAATGTCTTATACGTAAAAGGGCCCATTTTAATTTTTACAAAGTGTCTCCGAAATCTTGGAGCTTGCCTATTAACCCATGAAAACAATAGAATAATAGAGCAAATCAACCGCAATTCAGAAATTATTCGAAACCTATGCTTTATTTGATAAAAGAAAGATGGTTCGATTACAGCTTACACAATTAAAAAAATACCCAAAATTCTCTCCAAGTCTTAAAATGCAGATTTGACCTAGTAATTGCCATTAGGGAAAACTCATATGTCACGTAAGAGCTGTAATTTTGATCGCCCCACTATTATGTGCTCAAATCATACTCAAGGTCCTTATTTTAGAAAACGTAAAACCTATTTTTCTTGGGCTTACATACGTATGGAACTCTTGCATAATCTAGCCTGCTAATTGTTCTGCATCACAGATTGTCCTTGTCTTTCTTCCGTAACCAACCTCTTTACTTTAACAATCTTGTTAGCCCTTCGGAGGCATTTGAGAAGCTTTTTATGACGAAATCTTCCTTCCACTGTCACTACTTTGTTCACTTGATCAACCTCAACACTTTCAACTCCTGACAGAGAAAAAAATTTAGAGGCAGGGAGTGACGTATTTAACTTTTTTCAACTTGAATGCATGCTATACGTAAAACATTGGATATTGAAGTAAGATGTTTTACCTTTCGTCTTACTGCAGCATTTCTTGACATCATCTGCACAATGTCCACAGTGCATGTTGAATTCTAGCTCAGCAAGCAGGCACATAACCTAAAACAAATTATAACAAAAAAAAAAAAAAGTAAATTATATATGAAACTAGCTGGCTACACAAATTAAATTGATATGCATCGAAAGCAGCACTAGTCATGCATGTTTTCGTGCATGGCAAAGAGAGAAAACCTCCTCTCTTAAGGGGACTTGGTCAGCTGTCCCAAACCCTTTTCTCTTTAGCCAAGTAAAGGCCTCCATGAGATTCTAAATTGTTGATCTCTTTCTTCTCTTCACTGTCTTCCTTTTTTGCTATTTAATCAAAGGACAGTTTGTAACAGGAATCAAGTGAAATTCTGTAACTGGGCAATTCAAAACAAGAATTAATCGTCTGATTCCTTAAAATCTTCCCCTGTAATCCTGAAATGATTTGCTAGTATATATGTGCATTAATTCTTAATTTTCATACATTACACAACAAAAGGATAAAAATAAAATCAGGTATTTAAGATCCAAAAGTGATTTCTCAACTTTTAAAACGATATATTTACAAAAAGAAGTGGAGAATTCAAACTAAATACACAATGGCCAATCATAACAAATTTGTATCGAACTCGCCTTTTACGATGGTCAAATCTAAAACCTACTAGTTACAAATGGAGAAGAATGTCACTACACTTCCAATTAGATACGAGCTAGCAATACACCACAACCTCAATCAAATAAATAAACAATTAGTAAGAATAAATAACTACTAGACCGTGTACCAAATGACACTAAAAGGTTTCGTGCTGTATAATAGACAACATAGTCTTGTCTAAACCTTTTAAAACATTCGAAATAACTACCTAAAGTTTTGAAAATTAGACATTTGTTAGGTCATCGGCGTTAATTGAAAATTTTACCAACATTAAGTTATGATATTGTTACCAACATTAAATGATGATGTGGACAAATACAAAAAGTTGGTTTTCACTAATCTCTACCCTCGGAGCTTTAATCCCCCAAATCGACCTCTTTTAGCCAAGTTAAACCGTAATTGTGCTTAGCTAAATTGTGTCGTTTTGGAGATTCAACCTCCATAGATGACTTGAGAGTTAAAACACTCTTTAATACTTGTGTCCACGCTATCACTTAACACTATTGAACCTGACATATGTTCATTTTTCGAAACTTTAGATAGTTATTTAAAATGTTGTGAAAGATTAAGACCAATTAAGAATCACCCAAAAATTAAATAGTTAAACTTAACCATAAGCCAAAACATATCAACTCTAATCAACATCACTAATCTATTTATAATTGAATTATCAAAATTTGGGATCATCAAATTAAAAATCTCGATTCATATTTTGTTAATTACTTCGTTTTCGGATTTGATATGGATCAGAATCGGATCCACCATACTGGTCGAACTTATTAATCCCAGCTAATTGTTATGTTGGGCCTTGGGCCTATGGTACCGCAAAGACAAGGAAAAATACGAAAAGAAAGATCGTCCCACACCGACTTATCCAAACGGCCACATGGCCGTATTTTCCGATACGTGTTAATCCTTCACTGAGTCACGTCGGCAATGCAGCCAAGTGTCTTGACGGTGTTACTACACGTAAAAACACAGGAGGATACTCTGCAGTGTAAACTTTCACATATTTGCTCCCACCGTTTCCTTCGTCTTTTCATTCGGAGACCCTTTCGTTTTGGCTTTCAACTATTCATTTCGTTTGCTTTCCTTCTCACTGATCCGTCGTACCTTCAGTTAGATCTCTCTCTCTCTCTCAGTAAGTTTCAGTTTTCATTAATTTCAAAGAATAATTTTCATTCTTTTTCTGGGTAAAATTTTGTTGTTGTTGTAGCCGGTTAATTTGTATATTTGCATTTCATTTGCTTTTGTTTATCCGATCTAACATTAATGATTAAACAAGTTTCATGGAGATCAACGATTAATCGAGTTAAATCCTATGTTTAGAAAAATAATGATTAAGATTAACCAAGTTAAGTCCTTGCTAGTTTGAACAATTTAAACTGGTATGATTAATATTGTCAAATATTTTTCACCTTGGATATGTTTGATTCAGATGATTTAGTTCTCTTTTGTTTATGTTTGGCTTTTTTCTTTTCAGGTACGACACTAATTAACCCTTGTATTATCTAGCTAGGTTGATTAGTACCCAATTAATCACCTTTGACAACAAAATTTATTGACATCTCGATAAAAAAAAAGACATGTCAGGTGTGTCCCTTGCTGTGGCTCCTAGATCAGAGCCCGACACAACCACTACAGCCCCTGGATCCAAACCCCAAGACAAACCGCTCCACCGCCAACAGCACCAGCAGCCTGCTGTTGGCGGTGTAATGGGCTCATTGCGAGTAATAGAGCTCCAACTCGTGGCCTTCATCATGGTTTTCTCAGTCAGCGGCCTTGTCCCGCTTTTTGATTTGATCTTCCCGGCCTTTGCCTCAGCATATCTCTTGGCTCTGTCGCGCTTGGCCTTCCCTTCTCATGGTCCCGTCAGCTCTAGCTCTCGGGAGATTTTCCAAGGCAGCAGATTCTTCAGGTTTTACGTGGTTGCGGGAACCACAATCGGGCTCTTCTTGCCGCTTGCATACGTATTGGGTGGCTTTGCGCGGGGCGATGAGCACGCCGTCCGCTCGGCAACGCCTCACTTGTTCTTGCTCTCGTTTCAGATTCTCACTGAGAATGTGATTAGCGGGTTGTCGCTGTTTTCTCCGCCGGTGAGGGCATTGGTCCCATTGCTTTACACTGTCAGGAGAATCTTTGTCATCCTTGATTGGATGAAAGATGTTTGGCTTAACAAAACTCTGCCAGCCAATGCACAGTTTAAGGTAAATTATAGTGCTTGCGTTTTAGGAGAAAAACTTATATCGTACGTTCTTGCCCCATGACCATTCTTACAGTTGAAAGATGTGACTATTATATGATGGCACATGCTCAAAACGTGATAGGAACATCTTATGACTATGTTGTTGTGCCATTACGCACTTACACGTAGGACGAACATCTCCACATAGGATTTTCTCTTGTTTTGAACATTTGGTTCTTAATTAATTTTCTTATTTAGTGCATTGGCTAATGTTTACTGATCGATGTTATGTTGTTGTAGGATGTTGCATGGTTTTGGTTTGGGAGGAGCCTGGCTGTAGCCAACTTCATATATTTCTCGATCAACCTATTCGGGTTTTTGATTCCTCGATTCCTTCCGAGGGCGTTTGAGAGATACTTCAAGGAGAGGGATGAACTTGAGTCCAAGAGTGTAGAGGACAAGCGCTCCGCAGCAGCAAATAAGTTGGAACCAGTTGCAGATAAGAAAAGTGATTGAATTCGGGTTTCTCCCTCAGTCGTGTAGTATGATGTTCGGGTTTCCTTGAAAATGGGTATGTGTAATGCTGCTCCTGTATGCATGGATCACTGATCTATATCATCACATCAGTTTGCTTTTTTTAACGTTTGTTAATGTTGTCTCACTGGCCGAGGTAGATATCCAAGTAGAAGTGCAAAAATCGTTCATTTTAAAGTTCCAATTTGTATTGCAGTCTACCAACAGAATTTATTGCAAGTTTGTTGTTATTCGAGTGTCTTTCAATTCAAGGAGATCGATTGCCAGTAGATCAAGTGACCGTAACGAGTTAAAGAATCCCTTTTAACAACATAACGTGGAAGATCACATGCGAGTAATTGTTTCGATTTTTGGTAAGTCGGGTGGCCAGTTCATCCAACAAAGTCCGAAAGGACAACCTTATGCAACAAGTAAAATTTGATTCACAAAGCAAAAATCCTTGAAACTCGAGGGAAATATCGTATTTGTCGTGAACGCCCGAAAATCATCGACGACCAACCACTTGAAGGGAATAAAAACACCGTATATCAGTGCGTTAAGGCGAGCTGAATTGAGAGAATGGTCTAAGACAAAGCGACAGTGGAGTCCTAAGATGGGCGATAACAAGTTTGTGGGTCGGAGATGATAGCCAAATACACAGCAAGCGAGTGACAACAAGGAGAAAACCAACAGATCCGCTGCGAATGCCAGTGAGGAAGTAGATGAATTTTATGAAAGATCTCAAGCATTAAGCTCCAAAACCTCGGGAAGTAGGTATGAAGCCGTAAATAGGAGGACGTGTACATCTCCAAAGAAGGTTTGATAAAACTTTTTGCGTTGTGAAAAAGTTTAGGCAATTCGGATCGCACCACCTATATACGCAAAAGTGATTTTTCTGAGCATTTGCCTCACCAATTGTCTCATCCTTTGGAGTCACTAGTTTTTTTTAGGCAAATGCACCCATTGGAGGTGCTTGAGCTCCTTCAACACTACCCATGGTGCGTGGGTGACTATCACCATCAACTCGAGTTCTCAACACAGAGGGGGCCGGCGTAATTGCAGTTAGGAGTATACCTAACGCATTTCAGTTGACTGTTACAATTTAAGTGAACCAAAAACGATAAACTCTATGCACACCTTGTGCGGAACCGAACTCCCCATGCACATCGTTATTTATTATAGGCCATTGAAAAAAAAAGAGGACACACTATTGTGACATCATATTTTCATTGTGACCATCATGGCGAGAAGTTATTAATTAAATCCCTATGTGAGCCTCGTCAACAATTGAGGTCGAAATCTAACCTTCCGTTAGTATTTCATCAAAAAAAGAAAAACATAGGATGTATCTCACATGGATAGGTTAACTTGGTTTTTAGCAATTTGTGAGGCAACAACTGTAATCTAATTAGAGCTACCCACCTAGTTTATCATGTGCTTAAAGGATTGAAGTCATAAGAGATTGGGATAGTGTAGACTTGTAAAGCTATCAGGGAATGTATTTGATCGAATATAAAGCTGTAAGTAATCCTGGTATGAATAGGTTTAACTATTTTGATATGATAACTTTGGTTTGTGGTGATAAGGATATTTGTTTATACAATTTGATTAGGATTACATGATGGAAAGTAACCTAATCAAATGCCAACACTAAGGATGTATAATAGAATTCCTTGCATTCACACTGATTAAGCAAAACAGGGAGAACAAGCCCATTGTTTGTTAATTGCATACAGTAGTGTTGACTGTAGAAGGGTTATGGTTTTTCCTGCTACAATGGCTTCACAAGGTTAGTGGTTAATTGTATTTGTGATTTGCTTATTTCTGTTATTAACTATGTTATAAGAACAACTCCTGAAACATCGATATCTCGGTACAGATAACTCTTTAACAGAGAAAATCATCATCGAAGTCAAATCCTATCACATTGTCGTTCATCATGTTATTAACTTGATGTCCACCAGTAAATAATTATACCACAATCTATCATAGTTGTCATTAATCAACTCATGATCATGATTAGTAATTTAGTGGCATCATTGGTCATCATCTCATTGTTTCCATCACAGGGCAGCACAAAACTAGTGCTTGTACTCAGGCAACAACTTTGTAGTGTTTCTCAATCTTGATCAGGATTTTTTGCATCCCAATTCTTCTCTTGCTCTCTTGTTTGCCGACTTCTCATTTAATTGATCTTGGGTCGAATTTGAAATTGAATAATTCTTTCTTGTTTCCACACCTAAATTCTTCCTAAGCGGCAAAGAGCCACCTTTCGGGAGGCATATTTATGAACAGAACCAGCACCAACAACTTCACTGTACTCTTCCGAGGGCCAGTCACCATCGTTTCACATCGATCTGTGTCTTAATAGCTTTTACGTTCAAATTTTTGATTAGCTTAATGGAATAAATTAGTTACGAAGTTGTTATTTTCGATATTTGAATATAAGACTTCTCTTCTATAAGTTAAGAGAAATACACAAAATGGTAGTACTAAATGTCTATTTTTTGTTTTGTTAATTGAGTTAATTGGACTTAGGCCTCAAATACGTACTATACAAGAGTTGTCGAGCTTGAATAACTAAGCCGAGCTCAAGCCTGTGGCCTACCTCTCGTTGTCCTGTAAAACATTTTGAGCTATTCATGAGCTTTAGACCATCTCCAATGGTTGGGCTAAAAGTCAAATATTTTAGCCTGGAAAATTTAGTTTTTAGCCCAGAAACAACTTTTCTGCTCCAACCGTTCTAGTTTAAAATTTTAACCCGGGATTATTAAAGAATGAACTTAGGCTATTTTTTTTTAAAAAATTAATTAATTTTTAAATAAATATGTAGACTATCGTAAATTAATTTTATTAACATTTTAATCTAAAAAAATTTAAATTCCGATAAATATTGGGTGGAGTCCATTCCGATTTCTGGGCTAAATTTTGGGGGGAATTTGACATTGGTTTAGCATTTAGCATTTAGCCCAAATTTTCCCCTTGGGTTAAAGTGGGTTTGGGAGGAAATTTTAGGAGTAATTTAGCTTTTAGCCCACTATTAGAGTTGGTCTTACCAGCCAAAAATACTAATGCTCAAATTTAACTTGTTTCTTAATTAAGCCAAACTAAGTTGGGTTTGGTTCTTTCATGATCCGAGTTTTGATGACCCAAGCACGAGCTGAATCCCTTACGAGCTCAAACTGTTTGAGCCGATTTACAGTCCTCTCCACCTCAATTGGCGCCTCCCATTGTACTTTTGGTCGCTTGGCCGCTCGTTCTTATCCTGCATACGGGGGTTAAATGACTATTTTACCCGTAAAAGTAAAAGTTACAGCAGGTGATGTGCTAGCTATATAGCTCTGTGGCAAAACCCGATCAAAATTTCAGATATTGGGAAATAAACCTTTTCCTCCATATTCAAACTGCTATTCAAAACCCACGCGCATAGATATGGTGGCAACCAACTCTCCTTCATATTTGCTCGGATTGTGTTAAAACTAAAACCTAAATGTTTGCATACTTTGTTGGTTCCACCATCGTGTTTCATATATAGACATGGACATATTAGGCTAGCTATTGAACAATTGGAATGGTTTTGGAAATGGGGTTGATCCACATGTTTCATCATCTTTAGGCAAGATGCGAATTACTACCTTATGATCCACGTCTATATAATAAATGTTCTTTTATAACTTTTTAAGATGTTGTGTCTTTTAGGTTTATTTTCGTGTTTTTTACTATATCAATTGGCTTTAGTTATAAACGTTCAAATTGTACACGTCGTGCCAGTTAATCAACAACATAAGTTGGTTTACAAAAATTTAAGAATTCAATTATTATCTCTTGCTCATTTTGGTTGTTACATGACAATTTACTATCTTTTTGGTCGTTAACGGTTAACTAAACAAAACTATTAATTCATTGTTAAAGATGATTATGTATTTTATGATACTCATCCATCGAAAATAGAAAAATTACTAAATTTTACATGTTAGTGAGGTGTTCTTATTTTAGTCTGCATTTACATGCAAAATTAGATAAAAATATATAATGAAGGTGTAGAGTCTTGCCCAGTATAATTTGATCTTAGTAGTTGCATCAAATGTATTTTTTTTTTGTACAAGCGATATACTGCACTAATATATATATATATATATTTAAACCTGAATCATACTGAGTTAAAGAAGAATGTTATAACCATTAGAACAATCAACCACTTATAATCTTACCAAGCATGATATCAGATTCCAAATGAAGGCCATTCCCTTCAATACAATGTAACAAACGGGGTCTCATGGGCTACTACAAGTAAATAACATTTGCAATAACCAAATGGGTGTGTGGTTCTGGTTCACTACATTTTTGAAATTAAAATTTATGAATTGTTTGGGTGTAATTTTCTCTAAAAGAAGAAATGCCTAAAGGGTACGCGCCCCCGCGCGTAAAGAAAATATAGTTAACCTGAAAAACAAGGAACTGTGACCTCTCTCTGCGACTGCTGTCCGGCCTTTTCACAGCCCCACCCTCTCTTTCTTTTCAAAACCCAATAAAAAATAAAAACAACAATAAAACCCTATCACTACTCTCTCTCTCTCTCTAATCTCTATCTCTAAAGCTTTCGCCTTTCCAAAAATCCCTCTACCTATTCACCAGCATCCCCCACTCTCTCATAGGCAAAACACCAAACACCATGAAGATAAAGAACAAAGGCAAAGTCCACCCATCTCCCTTCTCCTCCTCCGCCTCCTCATCCGCCTCCTCCTCCTCCTCGGATGGGTATGTTCTCTCCGTTCTTCAGCTCCTTCCAGCTGCCATTCTAGCTCTGGCCTCCGTCCTCTCTCTCGAGGACCGCGAGGTCCTCGCTTACTTGATTACCCGCTCCATGAAAACCACCCCCAACACTTCTTCTACTTCAATCCCCGCCGCCCAAGATCCCAAGAAAAAGACTTCCAAAAAAGGTTCTAATAAGTCTGCCAGCAACCCTGCGGCCGCCGCCCACCAGCCTCCGATGTTCGATTGCGACTGCTTCGACTGCTACAGAAGCTACTGGTTCAAATGGGACTCTTCCCCCAACCGCGAGCTCATCCACCAAGCCATCGAAGCCTTCGAGGACCACTTGGCCAACGGCGAGCGGCCCAAGAGGAACGCCAGGGGCAAGAGAAGAGACAAGATGGGCCATCGGGACTCCTCTAAAACGCCCGATGTTTCTGCCCAAAACGACATCTTTCTGGAAGAGAACGTCGCTCCAGCTTCACCGGAGTTTGTTCAAAGCTCTACTACCCCTGTGCTGCCTGAAATCGACGTTGTTTTCGTAGGTTCTCCTGAGAAGGCTGATGCGGTAGAAGGAAATGAGGGGAAAGTGGAAGACTTGGGCGTGGATGTTGCGGTAGCGCCACCAGACACGGCGGACGACATGGCGGTGGTTTTGAGGGCGGCGGCCGCGAGCAACCACAGGGGTTTGGCAAGGAAAGTGCTGCCGGACGTGTTGGGCCTCTTTAACTCTCGTTTGTGGAACCTTTGGAGTCCGAATGTCTAAAAGAAGGGAAAAAGTTATAAATTTCTTTAATTTCTTTTATTTTTCGAGCCTCAGAAAAGAAAAGAGAAGCAAGTGTTATATTTTTGGTGGGTAGGTTTATTTCTGCGCTCGAAATATAGGTATGTTCCCTACTCTCTCTAAATGAAAATGTTTATTTATTAATTTTTATTGTTTTTAAAGGGTTTTAATTTCCTTTTTATCGTAATATTTATCTCGTTGTTCTTTATTTTTGCTTAGGAATCAAGCTACAGAGCCTTTTAATTTGGTAGGGGGTAATTTTAATTGTTTGAGGTGGGCCAGTCGGGTTTGAGTTTTGGGGAGTTTAGCGATGAATGATTAAAGATTTAGGATTAATTAATTAGATTAATGTGATAGTGCTGCTTTTTTATTGGAGTTCTTCGTATTTGAATGTCAAAGTATGCGATTTTCTATGCTTCTCTTTTGATTCTTTTTGGCTGGAGTCCTCTCTCAATAATTCATCTCTTCCCTTCCTATTTATATTTTCCCAAGGCCACTACTAATTTAGGGTTAGGTGCCCTATCCCCTATGCTTCTCCGACAAATAAAGGCAGCCCTGAAACCCCTTGGAAATCCCAAAATGCCCTTTTCCCCTCCCTGTACCTGCAATCGGATACTGTCTCGTTTTCCAGGCTAATTTTGTCTTCTACTAGAGGGGCAATATCATTGTTATTCTCCAGATGATATTTTCATAAAAATCATGAATATGTAAAACGGCGTAACGTTCCGAACTATTAATACAAGGGTGCGTTTACTAATCCGTAATCAAATTGAGAGAAATTGAATTGATGAAGAATTGGAATAAAGGAGAATTGAAATGAGGTGGAGTCACAATTAGATTTCTGTTGAAGCTGATTACTTAAATGTTTTGGATTTAGAATATAAATGATATTAATTTTATAAAACTGTTTACTAATTTAGCAAAATTAAAATATAAATAAATATGATTACTAAAATATTTTTGTCCCAAATTAAATATTTTATATACTTTTTTAATAAAATTTAATATAATATATAATAGTAAGAAAAAAAATTTATTTAAAATTCTAACAATTCCCATGTTTGTTATTTTTAATAAAACTTGAATTATTTTACCTTTTTTTTTGTTTTTGTGTTTTTGCACTTTTCACTATTTACTCTTTAATGATTAAAAAACTCATGCGACAAAAAAAAGTTAAAAAACCCAACAAAATAGCGGGAGTCGGGAGAGGTTCTGGAACCTTCATAGTGCCACTTCCACCACAACCTTCTTTATTCTCTCCCCTCTGCATCCTCAATTGGCTTTTGTGATCATCTCCTGATCTTGTTCTATCGGCCTGAAAATCTCCTCCTGTTGGGTCATCGAGTTGTAAACAATGAACTCATTGTTGGCAACCATTCTTGGATTTCTCAACCCTTTGTTAGCCGCTCAATGCTATCTGTAAAAATGTCTGCAATCGAATTGGGAAAAAAAACCAACCTGTAAGTCAAGTTCCCATTTTCCCAATTCGATTCTCAGTGTGCAAATCATAAGGTTTGCTTTTATCTTTATACTCCTCTGCATTTGTCTCTCCACAACTGGAATTGGATCTGCGGCTGTCGGGAGTTTGTTGGTGGAACTGTTGGGGTCGATTGGTGGTGGGTCTTGGCAGTCTAGGAGGTGGTGTGAGTTGATTAAGGGGTGGGGATGAGTGTGCTTTTAGTGGTTCAATCGTGATGAAGGGGCAGGGTAATTTCAGCAGAGAAGTCTGATTCCGGAAGTTGGCTTTCTTCCGGAATTCAAATACCTCCTCCAAGTTAGTAATTGGATTCCGGCAATATTAGGAATCTGTTTACTGATTTTGGGTGAAGCCCACGAATATTTTCATTTCCAAAATTTAGTAAACGCTGGAATAACTTGGTGAAGAATTCAATTCCCCTTCTTCTACCTCCATTCCAATTTCGTAAACATGCCACAAATGTGTATTAGCTTTTATATTAGGCTAAATAGCTAAAATAGTTCCTGAGATTTGCATAACACATCACTTTAGTTCCTGATGTGTTATGCAAATCTCATGGACCATTTTGGCTATTTAGCCATTATATTACGATCCGCATCGTTGTGATGATGATGAACTCGTTCTAGTTCTACCAAGTCCTCGTCTTAATTATGATCCGTATAAATTTTGTGACATTACAGAAACAGCGAAGACATGGGTCGTTTTCTATATCGAAAAGGACACAGGCAACAATTAATTCTTTTGAGATTGAATTGTAGGAATTGTCTGGTTGTATTTTGTTGGCTTGGAGACGGACAAAGTTTGTGTTACAAACAAGTGGTATTGGGATAGAGAAATAGATAGGGGTGGAAATAATGTGACAGATTGCATTGAGTGAGAGAGGACCACTAGCAGTTGTAGTTTTAACTTTTGGGAGATTATATTCACACCTTTTAAATTACTTCTCCAACATCTTTTTAATTTATTAATATTTTTTACACGCCACTAACACTTGATAGAAAAATTAAAAAAATTAAAAAAATTAAAAAATTAAAAGAGTGTGAGAAGTAATTTAGAATGTGTGAATATAATCTCTCTAACTTTTTATCAAAAGGAGACAATTGGAACTGTGAGATGTGAGGATCAAATTTGATGTTACCAAAAATTACCCAAGATAAGTAGTCCTTGTGACATTTTTTTTTTTTTTTTGAACAAATGATATAGTATCTACATTAAAAGGATGAGAGAGTAAGTTAAGTATCACAATGTGTTAACAATAATGGATTCAAATTCGGCTTTAACGAGAATCGAACCTAAAACCTCACGTATGATATTTTTTTAGAGGTGGCAAATCAATATACGGCCCAAAGCCGGCAGACTCTTAAATACAAATAGGTCTCGCAAATAATGATAAAACTCATCTTTAATAACGGTTTTTATCAATAATAAAATTAGTTTTGTGTGTTTAAATTATATTATTGATATTATCAAAATGTTCCTTGCTAAAAGTCCTATTCCATTTAACATAGAAAAAAACGCAAACAATACTGAAGTAAAGCTTTTGGAAAAAAAAAAATGGGCTTTGTAGATACACTTTTTGCCCAACCCAACTCTGTTTATGTCATGTTAAGTCGGGCAACATCATATTACGCACTCAAGCTCAAGAATATGCTTTTAAATTTTTATTTTTTTTAATTTTTTTATTTTTGAATAAACGATATTATCTAGACTAAAGAGAGAGGGGGAGGGTTTAGACTCACAATGGACTAGCAATAATATCATTCAAATTCACCTTTGGTGAGAATTAAACCTAAGACCTTTCATTTAGAAGTAAAGAGAAATACCACTAAATCATAATATTAAGTGGCGATTTTAAACTTTTTTTTAAACTCTTGATATCAAATCCAAAGATGAGCAGCTATGCATTTATAGGTCGCCTAGTGTCTTGGATCATTCTGCATATTCTCTAATAGGAGCGATTTATGTGCTCCTTTCTAACTATTGGATGGAAGAGGCCAAAAGAAAATAAAGTGAGAAAAATGCATGAAATGGAAAAGAAAGTATACAAATCACTCGTATTGATCACTAATATAGGCTAAATAGCCAAAATGGTCATTGAGATTTGCATAATTCATTACTTTGGTCATTGAGATTGAAAATCAATAGAACGGTCCCTGAGATTGTCCATCATCCATCATTTTAGTCCTTCGGTTAAAAACTCTTTGGGTAATTTTCAAAGCTTCGTAACTCAATCGTTTCTTAACCAAATTCGACCCATAATATATCAAAATGCAGATAGGAAAATGTAGAACAAGATTATACCTATTTGAAAGCCCAATAGTTTCCGGAGATGGCCAGAAAATAACTTCAAAGGTGACTGACCCGCGAGAAAACTGGAAAACTCGCCGGAAATTGAGTAAATTTTAAACGTTCATAACTTCTTCAATACTCAACGAAATCGAGTGATTCAAAAACAAAAATCTTACTTCTCGACAAGATGAAGATAATGGTACCTTTCTTGACTGCTAATTCATCATGGTTTGTTTGGAAAACGGCTCAAAACTGGCTAACCATTTTTGCGTTAGTCACTTTCGAGCCATTTTCTGGCCAAACCACGATAATTTAGCCATCAAGAAAGATACCATTCTCTTTTTCTCATTGAGAAGTATTATTTTAGTTTTTGAATCACTTGATTTTGTTTAGTATTGAAGAAGTTATGGACGTTTACAGTTTACTCAATTTCCGATGAGTTTTCTGGTTTTCTCGCGGACTAGTCACATTTGAGGCTATTTTCCGGCCATCTCCGGTAACCATTTGGCTTCCAAATAGGTATAATCTTATTCTACACTTTCCTATCTTCATTTTGATATATTATAGGTCGAATTTGGTTAAGAAACGATTGAGTTACGAAGCTTTGAAAATTGGCCAAAGAGTTTTTAACTAAAGGACCAAAATGATGAATGGTGGACAATCTCAGGGACCATTTCCATTGATTTTTAATATTAGAGACCAAAGTGATGGGTTATGCAAATCTCATAAATCATTTTAGCTATTTAGCCACTGATATATAACAAATGGGCTGATTAGTAGTTATCCTTTCTTTTTGCATAATAAAAGTGGATAAAATAAGTATGAACATGTCGGCTCTAAAATCCTGCAATTTGGATTATAATATACACTTGCAACTTCATCTATCTATTATCTAATTATTATATATAAAACCAATGGAAAAGTGAATAGTGATTTTGATGTCACAAAGCTTCAACAAAAATATTTTAACAAAAATAGCCTCAAGACAAAAAACTTTAAAGGCATCCTAAAATAATGCATCAAATAAGGTAGGAGCATTTTCATCATTTTAATAGTATTTTTTTAATGATTAATTTTTTTTTTGGTTTTTTTTTAATTAGTACCTCACAATAGACTAACAATAATGTGATTCAATTTCTCAAATTTTAAAACACGTTCAAAACATTTGAAGGGGCATCTTTCGCATGAGGATAATAATGTGATTAAATTAGTTGTCAAATTATTATTATTTTTTTTAACAAACGATATTATCTACACTAAAGGGAAGAGAGGTGGGCTTAACCTCACAATGGGCTAGCAATAATGTGATTCAATCAGTTGTTTATTAAATATTATTTTCTCTATTTTTAAACACGTTCAAAACATCTTAAGAGGCGTGCCAATTATAAAAAATTTCTTTCACACACGAATAATAATGTGATTAAATAAGTTGTCAAATGATTTTTTTTTTTTAACAAATAATATTATCTACACTATGGAATAGGTGGGCTTAGCCTCATAATGGGTTAACAATAATGTGATTCAATCAATTGTTTATTAAATATTATTTTCTCTATTTTTAATGTAAATTATATAGAGATTAATTTTATTATGTGAATTCAGCTGCTTTAATTGGTTTATGAGGGGTTTATTCTAGCATAATCTAAGATTATTTATTTACTTCAAATATTTGACTTTCCTTTTATCAATTTACACATATAAATATATTTAAAACGTATAAGTCGTGTAGTATGCTGTGATTCAAAAAATACCTTCTCATGCACGTGCATGAAGGCTAGTATAATATAACGATAATAAGATGATGAGGGTTGTATATTAATCACCCTCCATTTGTATCCACAGCAGGAGGAAGCAGGTTAACTATTAGGTCAAAAGTTGCTGTCATTTCAGGTGCTGTGGCTTTAATTTTGTTAATTTTATTTCCCTAGTTGGCATTACTAATTTTGATCAGCTGTTCAATTTCCGTCGATTGGTAAAACTTAATTATCATCAGAAATTGAACATTTGACCAAAATTACTAACAGAAGTAAACTCTGCGAGTAAAGTTGACAAAATTGTAATCACCACAGACCTAATAATTAAGGTCTAGCTATTAGAGGACTAGAACAGAAAGAGCTGTAGGCATTAGGACAAATACCGCCTGCCCTTCACATTTGGAAAATGGGATTTTTTTGGTTGGCGCTATGAAAGGATAATCGAGCGAAAAAGGTGATCAAGTGGGGATGGGGAGCGTACCTTGAATACACATTGTGTTCCCCGCATGATATCTGCAGAAAATTTCTTCACCGATTCGTATTCCAGTTTGCTGTTGGTTTCTTTAAAGGAGGGGTTCACTTGGGTCCCTTTTTGCTCGGACAATACCATCTTTCTCTAAACATGGATCCGGAAACCTTCATTTTCTTTCCATTCGTTGGTTGCATGGATTGTGAGTTGTCTATGACCAGTCAAAGAAGATACAGTGAGAATTAGACATCTGATAAAGTCCTCAAACTCTTAGTTTAGCTCATTGTAAGCATTGAACTATTGCAGTAATTTATCAAAAAATTTAGAATGAATTGGATCATAGCATATAAGAGATTCATGGTCGTTGGATCTTTAGTCAATGATCAAAGGACTAAGGATTTAATGACCATAGATCCTGGCCGGTCCATACTAGACAAATTTATAATTTTAAAACAAAATGCCCCATTCTTGTATCATTAACTTAAGGTTCGGATGTTCGCCAAGAACCATCACTACAAGAAAATATGGTAATTGCGACACCTTTTTTTACAACGCGTGGTGTGGCCCTCGCAATAACTATTAAATTTCATTATTTTATGCGCGCTAAACTTTGGCGCTCTGTTGTTTGCGACATGAATAAGTTTCGTCGCACACACCTCTATTGTGAATAAGTAGAAGAAGAAAAAAAAACAACTGCACGCTCTCATCTCCTTCTCACTCTCCGCCTCTCTCGTTCTCGTTCTCCGCCTATCTCCCTCTCTTCCAAGCATAGATCCTTCTTTGCCACTCTTGCCACAACTAGGGGTGGTTCGGTATGGGATACCATACCGAAACTAGTATCCCGAATCCCAAACCGAATTTTTTCGGGATGGGAATTTGAAGACCAATCCCAAACCAAATTTTCGGGAATCCCAAATTTCGGGAATCCTGAAATATTTTCGGGATTTTGGGACAAATCGGGAATCCCAAATTGAAATATGAAATTATGAATTGTTCTTCAAATATATAATTCAAGAACACATTCATGAACTAGGAATTTCATTTCATTCACACTACCATTTAATTGAACACTGGCATGCTTGACTCTTTTTATCATAGTCAAAATTCAAATTAATTAAACTTTTTTTGCAATCTGTTGAGAGACAAAAGAATCAAGCCTTCTGAAATCATCAGCCATGACAGCAGCAATAATAAAATCCACATGAATATCAAACAGAACATGAAAAATATGCAAGGTGTAGGGCATTCTAGGTTGCTGAGCATGAATTAGAAACTACTAGCATCAATTATAAAAGAATAATATATATATATATGTATAAATATATATATATAGTAATTAATATTATATATTTTCGGTTTGGTATGGGATTCCCGAAATATCGAGAAGCCAATCCCGAATCCCATACCGAAATTTTGGGATTGGTTCGGGATAACATCCCAAAAATTTCGGGAATTTTGGTTTGGGAAATTTTTGGTTTGGAATCGGGATTTTTTCGGTTCGGTTTGGGATTTTCGGGAATTTTTTCACCCCTAGCCACAACCACTGATGCTGAGACATAATTGAAGCAGGTAAGGATTTATGTTTCTTGTTCCTCTCTCAAATATCCCCTTTCCCTAACCCTAATATTTTTTGTTATCTCTTAGTTTTTTCTTTTTGCTGCTAGAAATTCGAATTCAACCTCATCCTTTCTCATTCGGTAAGATTATTTGAGGAATTATCTTCTAATTTGTTTTTTCTTGGTGTTGTTTCATCATTTTTCCGCAAATTCCAGTCTTATCCATTCTTCATTAGTTCTCCCGATGTTTAGGATTTTTTTTTTGTCTTTTCTATGTTCAATTTCATCATTAATTGCTAATATTGTTGGAGGATTTTTTTGTAATTCAAGCTAGTCAAAGAAGTATGCTGGCTTGGTTTTGTTTATTTATTCTTTAATGGCACTAGTGACTCAATTAGCAAGAGAAGCAGAAATTTGGGGGTGGATTAATTGGAGAAGGATGAGGAAGAAAGCATTGTTGAAAGCAAAGACAATGGCAGTGCTTTTGTTAATAAGCATGGACTGGTCAGAAAAAAGTGAGATTTGTAGAGGAAAAGGGAAGAACTGTTTGGAAAGGTGAATAATGAGTAGAAATCAGAGCAAGATGGAGGAGAAAATGAAAAGTGGGTCTCTAAGAAAAGTGAGAATAGGATGTAGTTTAAAGGTAGAAGATGAAGTGGGGCATTCTCAGATATCACTGTGAGAATTATTATCATAAAAAGCAAGTTCAGATAGCCATCATGATTAAGTGGACAAATCCATGATCATGTCTCCTGCTATTCACAAAATATAATCAATTAGTGAAGTAGAATCTCAACATACCATGTAAGATTGAAGTAAAACACAGGGAGATTGCCAATCTAAACAGTCGTACAACTATTTCTAAGAAAAAAAAGGGACAATTATTTATGATCGATATTTCCACACCTCTTTAATTATAAACATTTTCAATCAATTTGAATATTTCTTGGAATTTTACGTACAACTTACTGAAATTACAAAAATAAGATGCTAAGAAAAATGATTTATTTGTGGCATGAACAAAAAAAAAAAAAAATCAATAAAAAAGAACATTAAAGACTACTTTGGTAATCATCTTATTTTTATACCCTTCTATCTTTCTTATTTCCCATAGACTTTCCCTTCATCTCTAAAAAAGATTAAAATTAAAAAAGGAAAATAAATGGTGATTTTCTTTTTTTGGGAAACAAAAAAGAAATGGTGATTGAACGGGGGGAGCTACCCTTTCCTAAGATTTTTTCCCCATCTTTGCTATTTACCCTTGCTTAGAGATTAGACAAAGATGTGTCTGGATATCAAGAGCAGTTGCCAGAGGCCACAGATAAAGAGGCAATGAAAAGATGACAGATCTAGACCAAGTTTACGGTTACACTCATCATCTGCAGACAAACTATTTCTTGTACAGTGACAACTCAAGACTGCTTAGGGAAATAATGGTACTTTAAGTAATAAGCTCCAATCAGCAGACCTTAATTTGTCTCTAAGTACAAACCCTTTCACTTTTATCACCTCCTTCCTATGCGCATAATGATAGTTGTAAGTACATGACATGAATGGTTAACAATGGGAGAGTAGAGGACAGCTTGGCAAGATGCGGCATGCATTGGCTGCTCCGGCCCCAATGACATAAAATCCCTCTTTTGAAATTTCATTTGATCTCTATGCTAGCCAAGACAAATGAAATAAGAAGACCTTTCCTCAATATTTTTTAAATTGACACAAACTAAAACTACGTACGCCGTTTGAATGCAAACATTTTTTTCATCTAGACTTTATATCTTTTAATTCAAAGCTTCTCTGATGTTTAAGTTCAGTCAGCCACTTTTCATCCCACTTGGTTGTTTCACGGAATTCTAATCATATCAGTATTTTTCTCATCTTGGGTTTATTGGGATTTTTAAGATTTTTGTACTGATTGATTGATTTAGATTGCCCAAAAAAAAAAATTATAAATTGGCAATTATAAATAAACCTATGATCAATTTTTGAGGGCTTTTATTTTATATAAATTTATAACTCCACCATTGGCAGCAAGATTACCATCTCATGTTGGGCAAAAACAGTTTCTGAATATTTAAGGTCATGATAAAGGACCTGATGCATGCATGAAGTTTTGTTTTTTGATGTCATGATAAAGGACCTGATGCATGCATGAAGTTTTGTTTTTTGATGTCATGATAAAGGACCTGATGCATGCATGAAGTTTTGTTTTTTGGACCTGATGCATGCATGAAGTTTTGTTTTTTGATTCTACGCTACGCCAGAAAGATGGTGAAAAATGAATGCCATTGCATTCGCTGCAACTATCAAACAGAAAACATGACAGGAATTGGAGGGAGATGTGGAATCAAGACCTGCAACCGATCCCATCAAAACTTATATCCTCCAGAGTCCAAACATGGTAGAACACTATATTCTAGTTTGCAGGGATGTCTATGAGATTTTTGGAGTCTTGTATGAAATTTATAAAAATACCCCTTCTTAAGATAGTTTTTTAAAAAAAGGTAGAACAATCTATTGACACTAGAAAGCAATCATTTAAATCAAAACAAAGTTTAGCACTTACTGATTGCAAGTTAAAAAATGTCATTATTAATAAGTAAAAAGAACTACAAACGTAATGTTCACTACATAATAAAAAACAGTTCAATCTTTAACAACCAAACATAAAAATAAATAAATAAATAAATAAAAAAATTCAAAACTAACTTTAAAGTTTCACTTAATATATAACATTATTATAAATAAAATTGAAAAAAAAAAAACCCTTTTTAAGGTGTTCACCTCATTATTAGCACTCAAAATATCTCATTGTACTCTAAATTTTTATATTTAGAAAGGAAAAAGTTTACGCTTATAAGGAGTGCACGATAATATTTTAAAGTGCTAATAAAAGTAATTTTTAAATACAGAACATTATTATATATAAATATTAGATGACAAAAATTTTGGGAGTCCTTTCAAATTTGGGACCTTGTGCGACTGCACCTTTCGCTCTCTCTCAACGCCCCCTCTTCTAGTTTGGTATATACATACGATAAGCAATAGGTTTGGATTAGTTTAAACTTGGAATATATTGACTGCAAACAGAAGAAAAAAGAAGAAGAAAGAAATCTTTTTCAAAAGATGTTCAATCTTATAATTAAAGCTAATTAAGTATGAAGATAATTATTAAAAAGCGGTCATATATACTTTTATCATTGTTTATCAGCTAAAGCTCTTTTAGTTGAAGTATTTCACGAGAAAATTTTGAGTTTGACTGTTGCTTCGTCAAATGATATTATTAATTCACGTGTCATAAATTTAGGTACATGAAGATCGATATGAACAAGGCCTATGACCGGGTAGAATGAGACTTTCTTGAGGCTATCATGATTAAAATGGGGTTCAACTCTAATTGGGTCAAGCTGGTTATGGCTTGTGTGACCACTGTGGACTTCTCGATTCTTATTAATGGCCAACTAGGCAAGAAGTTCACCCCAACACGTGGGTTAAGACAGGAGGACCCAATGTCGCCTTACCTCTTTCTATTACTTAGTGAGGTGCTATCCTGGCTAATTCATTGTGCCTGTGAGTTGAGCTTTCTAGAAGGAATTAAGCTGAGCTCGCACGGGCTTGTGCTTTCTCACCTTCTCTTTGTCGACGGTACCCTTATCTACTAATTGCCAAAATATTGTAAGCATCTTGGATTCTTACTGTCATGCATCAGGGCAAAAGCTAAGCTTGCAGAAATCAATGGTTTTCTTTAGCAACAACACGTCGTCAGACACACGGGAGAAACTAGTTCTTTCTCTCAGGATGCCTTCAGTGGAGAATCTAGGAAACTATCTTGGTGTTCCGACTATCTGGGGGAGATCTAAGGGGGTGTTTGTTTGCCCTCACTAACTGTCCTTGGACTAGACTGGACTAATAGTTAGTCCAGTCTGATGTTTGTTATCATGCGGGATTAGTCTTAATGAGACTAGCCCGGACTCGCCTACACTAAAGGCTTCACTAAGAGGTCTTAGTGAGACCCCCAAAAACCACGGGATTGCTAGTCCCGTCTCCCTCTTCTGCAAGCAACGTCACTCAAACCCACATGAGCAGCATCAGCCCTCCATTGTCCCGTAAACCCAGCGCCCTTTTGGCATCTGGGTCGGTGATTTGGTGTCTTTTTCCATCTGGGTCGACCTGAACAACAGCAAAAACGGGTCTCATAGTGATCCAGATTCTTCCGCCAACAATAAGATTGAAAAATTTAGCATTGGTGCAGTGACTCTGAGTGATTTTTCTTGACCAACTGTGATTTGCCCAGAAAATACAAGAACCAAATTTGAAGAAAAAAGAAAAAAGAAATACAAAGAGAGCAATGGGAGATGAGACAGTATACAGAGGTGAAACGAGAGAAACAAAGGGAAGGGGAGGGAGACACTGGTAACAAAAAAAAAAAGGCGAAAATGGGGAAATAAGGGAAATGAGAGGGATAGGCGGAGGGACAAAAATGGGGAAAAAGGGAAAGGGGCAGAAAACAAAATTTTGAAATACCCATTAAAACCCATGAATGTTTAAGCACAAAATCTAAAATAAAATTGGTAAGAGATAGATTATGAATTGAAGAGCAAAGATTGATGAACAATTGGGAGTTACCCACGAGAGAGAAGGCTTTGTGAGATGGACTGCTGCTTTGTTTTCTCAGAGTGGAATGTCAATTTGCTTAAGTGGGTTTATGGACGAGATCTTTCCAAAATGAAGAAAAGGATTCTAGAAATAAAAAGAAAAAGAAAAAGTAATAATAAAATATTAATTGATATATAGTAAATTAATATAAAATAATATAATATTGTAGTCTTGCTTCTTAGTCCAATGTTGCACCAAACACTTCACTAAATCAGTCCAGCTTAGTTTAGTTTAAGCCAATCTAGCTTAGTCCTTGAAGCTAGTCCAGTTGGAGATAGTCCGGTGCAACAAAGCACACTAAAAGGGCAACCTTGGCTTATGTTAAAGATCATGTCCTAGCCAAGGTTCAAGGGTGGAAGCACTGTTTCTTATCTCAAGCAGGCATAGATGTTCTTATTAAATCGATAGCCCATGCTGTCCCTGCCTATCCAATGAATGTTTTCCTCTTTTTGGACTCTGTATGCAATGATATTGATGCTGCTATTGCAAGGTATTAGTGGGGTCAGAAAGAGAGGGAGCGGCAGGTTCATTGGGTTAGCTGGGAAACTATGGGTAAGGCTAAGATTGATGGAGGTTTAGGCTTTAAAAATTTGAAAGAATTTAACTTGGCCATTCTTGGCAAGTAGTGTTAGAGTATAATCCATGAGCCTGATTCTCTCTAGGCTCGGTTTATTAAGGACCAGTACTTTCCTAATGGGTCTTTTAGGGAGGCCAATAGAAGGGGGAGGGCTTTGTAGGCCTGGTCGAGTATCCTTGCAGGCCAGGACTTGTTGCTCCAAGGTTCTCATTGGTAATTTATGAGTAAGGCACAAACTAGAGTGTGGGTGGATAGATGGATTCCTACCTTACCAACGGGGCATCCCATTCCTTTGTTAGGGACTTCAACAGATGACACACTTTCTGTTTCTTCAATTATTGATCAGGAACACTCCTCATGGCATTTGAATCCTATTATTGATCTACTTTCTCCGGATAAGCATGCAGTCATTCTGGATACACCTATTGGTGACCCCACGAGGTGTGACAAGCTCGTGTGGGTTGCTGATCGTAGAAGAAGATACTGGGTCAAGTCCGACTACAGGTGGCTGCATGATCGTAATGCTAGAGCTTGGTCTTATCGTTCTTTGGCAGCTAATGTTGTTGAATCAAGGGTGTGGAAATGCAAATAGAGAATGGAGGTCCCCCCCCCCCCCCAAAAAAAAATTTGAAATTTTATGTGGAGGGCCCTTAGGAAGGGGTTTGCTACGAGACTAAGTCTATTTGTTAGGCGATGTTCCCCTTCACCATTATGCTCGTTATGTAATTCCTATGAGGAGTCAGTGGAACACCTTATGCTGCTTTGCCCGTGGGTTGAAAGGGTTTGGTTTGGTGGGCCGTTGTGTAACCGTGTGGATCGGGAGTCTATAAGATATCTGCAAGCATGGCTTAAAGGTTTTTTGGGTTCGGATCTTAGCTCCGTGGATGAATGGATGAAATCTCTATCCATAATTGCTTTTACATGCTGGAACATTTGGAAGGCTCGCTGCAATGGGGTGTTCAACAACATAATCCTATCCCATTCTCAAATTATCCATATAACGGGGGTTGCAATTACCTCATTCTTGGCTGGCCACTCCAGGTTGGCCCCTCCCCTTCTACCATACAAAAGGCTTCCGTGTTCGCCATCTAATTGGACTCATCCTCCCGTGAATAAGCTAAAGATTAATGTTGACACATCGTGGATTGAGGGCCTTGTGGGTGGTCGGACCGGTGGATTTGCAGGTATTGTAGTAAGAAACTTAGAGGGTTGCTGCATTGGGATCAGTCGCAGGGAGGTTTGGGCCTCAAATATGTGTTCAGCGGAATCCTCGGCGGTCCTCGAGGGATGCCTGTTAGCCTTGCAGCAGGGTTTCTCTGAAATTATCATCAAATCTGACTCGTTAGAGGTGGTGTCTTGCCTCAATGGCCAAATTGGTGATTGCTGTTGGGAGGCATTCCCCATCCTATCCTGCATCCGTGCATTGAGGAATTCCTTCCATGCTTGCGACTGGTCTTGGGTCTTAAGATCAGCAAACTGTGCGGCGGACTATGTGTTGTCTCATTCTAGTGCAGAGATGTCCGATACCGTTTAGGTCGAAAGACCTCCATCTTCGCTTGTGGCCATTCTCAACAATGACGGCATTCCCTGCCCGCCGAACTAGTCTTTTGATGTTGAGCGATTGGGTTAACTTCAAGGTTTTGTGTGTTTGTTTGTACCCCCTATCTCTCTCCTAGTTGGTTGATCAGTTTGTTTGCCCTTGTTGGCTTTCTGCCCTGTGTGGCTTTCTCTGGTTAATATCATTAGTTTCCAAAAAAAAAAAAAATAATAAATAAATAACATAAGTGGATTAATAATATCATATATAAGTAAACTGATTGTCGCACCGAAAATTTATGCCTATTCCACCTGCATGTGATTGACTGACCAAAGAGTAGAGAATTATATTGTGTTTGTTAGATCCCACATCGTCCAGGGGAAAGGATCCTCTATGCCTTATATGCACATGCCCACCTCTATATAGCACGAGGCCTTTTGGTAGCTCACTGGCTTCATATTCCATCGGAACTCCGAATTTAAGCTAGTTCGGGCGAGAGCATTCCTAGGATAGGTGACCCACTGTGAAGTTCTCGCGTGAGTTCCGAGAAATAAAATTGTGAGGGTGTGACCCAAAGCGAACAATATCGTGCTACGGTGGAGCCAGTCTGGAATATGACAGTTTGGTATCATAACCAATCCCTGGCCGGGAATGTGCCAACCAGAACGTCGGGCCCCTAAGGGGTGTGGATTGTTAGATTCCACATCACCCAGGGGAGAGGATCATCTATGCCTTATATGTACATGTCCACCTCCATACAGCACAAGGCCTTTTGGGAGCTCATTGGTTTCAGGTTCCATCGGAACTCCGAAGTTAAGCGAGTTCGCACGAGAGAAATCACAAGATGGGTGACCCACTAGGAAGTTCTCGTCTGAGTTTCCAAAAACAAAACCGTGAGGGCGTGGTAGGGACCCAAAGCGGACAATATCTTGCTACGACGGAGTTGTGCCCATCGGACAATATCGTGCTACGGCGGAGTCGTGCCCGGGTCGGGATATGACAATGTTCCCATGAATAGAAAATTAGAGTCTAATCCTGGAATAAGATCAACTTTTAATTAATATTTGGTATAAGATTAAGAATTGAATTTCGTCATTTGATTCGGTTTACATGTCATCCTACATATTCCACATTATATTTATCCATTTTACATTGATTTTATGGTTTTCTTTCTTCCAATTATATCCTTGTGAACAATAATTGATTTTATGAGAAATATTGCAACATTTATTACTCATTTGAAATCCAAATATTTGCATTTAATTTATTACTCATTTGAGAAATGTTGGAGAATTTGATATAAGGTGGTGATTATCTCTCTCTCCCCCTCTCGCTCTCTCGATCTCTCTCTCCCTCCCTCCTTCCCTAAAAAAATTCTATTAATCTGAATGGAACTTTCCATTTGGTGATTGTCATACCTAAATATATGAAGCCTTTTTTCCATTTGGTTTTTCATTTCACAGTAATAGTGATCTCAACAAGAAGCCTTTTTTCGTATAGCTAATTATACTTTTGAGAACTATACAGGTACATATATTTTGGTACATATACTTCGTACCAAGGTTCTAAAAAACGCTAGGCGCTAGTCGTGCGGCGGGCTAGCGCCTAGCGTCTAGGCGGCTAGGCGGATTTAGGTAAATTTCTTGTATATATTGTAAATAAGTGCATATTGACACTTTCAAAAAATTATTCTTGTATGAAATCCATGGATAAGATAATAAAAGAATGATAAAATGCAAAAAGAGTATCCAACAAGTCCAAAATTTAAAAACACATTAAGCATATATGTCATATAACCATAGTGAGGAGTATTGTAGGATGACACATATACAACAAGTTCACAATTTAAAACAACATAAAATAGAAAATAGGAGGAAAATAAGGAAATTTAGTAATGTAAGCTACTTATCTTTAGCATCCCGGAATTTAAGTTGATACACAACACACCTATTCTATAAAATAAACAAAATTTCAAGGTATAATTAAAACTTAGACTTTAAACAAATTTCACAAAAAAAAAAAAAAAAAAAGGAAAAACCACCTAGCCGCCTAGCACCGCCTAGAGCCACCATGATTTTTCCAGCCGTTTTGCACAAAATTGCCTCGGTTCCAAAGGGCCGCTTAGGGCGTTTTTTAGAACACTACTTCGTACATATATTTCGGTACACATGGTTCAGTACATATATTTCGTTACTGTATTTTAGTACATTTATATAATTCAGTGCACATCTTTGATGCACATATTTCGGAACACATACTTTGGTTCAATCATTTTGTAATTATTTGGTATATACTCATTACTTTGCAACTTGCATAATGATAGACCATGTATTTTGCTTCTTTTTTTTTTTCTTAACGTTTCATTAATATTTTTTTGTTATGATTAATAGAGGAAATCTAGGATGATGGCAAAAAATCTGGATTTATTAATAGAGGAAGTCAAGGATTCAATCATTCAACTGCATTTATTAATAGAGGAAGTCAAGGATGATGGCAAAAAATCTGGATCAAATCAATAAATCAAATTTTTTTAGTTTTACAAAAAAAAATTAAATATTTAATATGGGCATTATGGGAAAGAAAAAAGGTATTTAAGTATCTAATAGCAATTAATTATGCATTTAAATATAAATGCTGATGTGGATATCTAGTCAAACGACTATAATTAATATTTGATCTTACATTAGGTTTTAAATATTGAATTCAATCTTATCAAAGGATTAATATTCAATTAATTGTCGAATTTTATGTTTGGCTTGGGGTCCGACAAAATATTTTCTGCAGTCCGTACTGTTCAAGATAGGGAACTCCCAACAACATACCTAGCCAGTAAAATAACAAAATAGTAGAAAATAATTGAATGAAAATTACCTTATCATCCTCTGCAGGAAGATGTGCACGAACATGTTACTGGAAGCCCCATAGGAACATGGTAGTATGGTACACACCTGATACTGATATGGGCATTTTCTTCAAAACAGGACGTGCACAATTGCATCACAAACGCCGTATTTAGAAATCGGGGAAGATTCTCTACTCTCTTAATTTCTTTATTTTTTCATGCCCTCTTATTTGAATGGTCACGGTTAAGTTACGTCAACATCTTATATTGATTTTTTTATAGATATAATATGACAAAAAATAATATGTGAGAGGAGGAAATAAAAGGAGATGGGAATACGAGGGTAGAGAATCCTCCTTTTTAGAAATCTAGGCAAATCTAAGAGAAAAGCTTCCAAAAGAAAGTCCAGGTACTTGGTCTCCTACGTTAAGAGACCATTTAGCTCACAATAAATGGAAGGAAGTTGATTTTCACATTTTTTTTTTAATCTCTCACCTTTTCTTTACTTTTAACCACCTGATTGAATAAATCAAACAGAACTATATGAACAAGACTAAACAAGAATATATACACACACATGAGTGTGTGTGGAGTTTTGTATTACTATACAGAAAGATATGAAGTGATTGTCCCGGAATTATTCACCACAAATTGATACTATGAAATATAAACCCTACAATTTTCACCCAAAAAAATAGGATAAATTATATTTTAACCCATCAAGTTTGGATGTAATACAATCTCATACAATATTTTTAAAACATTTCAATCACATACTGTTACTTTTTTCAATTTTATATCTCCATTATAAAAACCATTAACTTTTCCGTTAGCTACCAACGTGGACATTACGGATCCCATAATATATGTGCCGCGTGGATTAAATTAAAAGAAATTACAAAAAATCTCAATTAAAAAAAATATAGTTAAAAATAAATTTAATTTTAAAACTTAAATCCTTCTCTCCAAGCCAGATTCTCCAGCCTCTCCGTACGCCACTCCCGTGGGCCATGGCCGCGAGCACTGCGAAAGACAGCCACATCGACATCGACCTCCACGAACCCCTCACCACACCATTCGTTAGAGATAGAGGTCGAGGATTATGGCGAGCTCAGCGCAGGTGGTGGATCAGCCGTCGAGCAAAACGGGTCCTGTGGCTCCCACCGTTGTGGACGTCGATTTGGGTAATCGGAGCTACCCGATTCACATCAGATCCGGACTGATTGATCAGCCATTCAGAGGTTCAGATCTGGTCTTCTCGGCACTGCGTCTTGGCTGCTGGTGCAGCGTGAAAAAGAGAGAGAAGACGGGACCAAAACCCAGTGCGACAAAAACAAATCAAGCGGATCAAAACCCATTATAGATTTCGAGAAAACAAGAAAACCCCATGAATCGAAAAGCATAAAGAGTCAAAGAAATGGGAAATTCTGCAGAAGGAAGACTGACCTCTTTGACTTCAGTGGAACACTCCGAAGGGTCGGAGAACGATCTCTTCAGGCAGGCCGATTCACCCATCTTAGTGTTCTTGCTTTCTCTGGTAAAATCCCTCTACTTGGGGTCGTTTAATATATGGCTAGAAATTTGAATTGTGAATTGGAATTCAAGAAAGGCGGCTTATTGTGTCCATTCCATGTTTGGTTTTACAGTTTTTATCCAAAAATGTGCAGAAAAAGGGAGCTTTTTAGAGAAGAGGGACTGGGTATTTTGTTTGCCTTTAATGTTTGGGTTTTTAGTTTCCTTGTTGATTTTCTTGGATGGAGATGTCTCTTTCTATTTTTTTTTAGATAAATTATATTTATCAAAATCAAAGAATGCCGAATTCGGCCGGAGAAGAAGGTGGTGGGGGAAATTGGTTGTGGTTCTGGCGGTGAGGGTAGGAAAAAAGGGGTGGGGGAGGAGACGGATGGAGTGGGAAGAAGAGTGGGGCTGGGACTTGGCAGGGGGTGGGGCCCACGGTTTTTAATAATTTTTTTTTTTTAATTTTTAAAAGAATTTATTTTTTGAGTTTTTATTTTTATTGTTTTTTGGGCTTATGTGGCATATTTGTGGTATCCATGTCAGCACAAAAATAAGTTTCAGATTTACTACATCACCACTTAACAGTTTAACGGATTGACTAATGGTTGTGTCATATTGAAATAAAATGATAATAAATGTATAAAATTTAAATGTTTTGAAAATGTTATATGAGGTTGTAATTAAACACAAATAGTCAAATCTAAAAGAGTAAAATGTAATTTACCAAAAAACTAATATATATATATATATATATATATATAAACCCTCCAACCAATCTCACATTATGTACCCATGTGCGTGACTGGATTTGGGGACCGGGACCCAGTTGACCCACTGGCCACTTGATTTGACCTTCACAAAGAATAGCGAGCCCAGTTTGTAATCATCTGTCTTTCCCGCACTTTCTGTTGAGAGCGCGGGAGGCATTCGGGTATGCATTTGACACCTTGTTCATAAATAAGCATAAAGACTGACTAACCAGTAATGAAAAGAAGCTACAGTTTGAGCCTCTCCTAGCAAAGTTCAAGTCATCCAAAAGAAAGGTTACAAGATGAAGGTAAGAAAAGAAAAACCCTAGTATTCTCCTATTCTTATAGGACGGTGGCTAAAATAATGGAAATACATTGTTCCATCTGCTAAAATGATCATTTTGTTTCAACATTTTATCCATATGTCATATGCCATTGTTATTTGATTGGTCATTTCAACGTTGAAATCTGTAAAATTCTCTCTTCAACAATTGTGATGTATAAACTGATTTTGCCTGCTAATGTTGCAGTTACTAGGTTGGATGCATCGCATGTTTCGGCAGAATAGCAACGATCCGTTTCAAGTTTCCGTCGTTGGTAAGTCGCTCTATGCCTTGGACTGCACATTCTTGTAACACGAGAAATTCACTCCCAAAAATGCAGTTAATGTGAAATATATTGCAGAAATATATCAACTTTTTTCATGATCAAATATAACAAATCAAATGTATAATCACTATCAGGCTTATGAAAATTAAATTAGGAAAAAAGGAATAAGAATATTTGGCTTGTGAACCAAAGAGAGGCACGATGTCGCTGCCCCAAAGCCGTAGACGCCTCCCTACGTGCAGGTTATGGTGGTGCCTACAGCTCCAAGATGCAACCCAAAGCCTCAGAGGATGTCTAATCTGTTATGCACGCCAACGGCAGACGAGATTGCCAAGTAGTGATCAATTGCTCAAGAATTATAAAGTAGGAATGTAAATTGACTGATAAAGATGTGAGAAGTGAAGGAGACAGAATAGTTTTTAACATATTTCGTTTTCTGTATGAGGTTTCTTATTTAAAGAATTTCTCATACCCCTTTAGAAAAGGATTATGACTCTTCAAATAAAACACAACTCTTAAGTATTAAAAATGAATAAGATAATAATAAGTTTTGAATCTTTAAAATAAAATATAATTAAAATAATTAAAAATAACCAACGGTTGAAACTTAATTAGTCTGCCTAAGAACATAGAATTAGTCCAAACTAGAAATTTTGAAAGACCAATCATGATCACATAAAAAAACCAAAAAAAAGTTAATGTTCATCCAAGTTCCGTACAATGCGTTTTGTGTCAGAACATTCTTGTGGTTGTCTTTCAGGACAGCCATCGCTCGACGATCAACAATACTATCAGAAGTCAAACTGGGGCACGAAACCCTTAACGCAAGCCCCGAAAGATCAGCACCTTCGAAAATCTTTCAACAGTCTAGAAGCAGCCAGGACAGAAGAAGAATACTATGAAGAGGAATCATCTGCTGAGGCATCTGAGCTCTTCCATGGCTTTCTTGCAATCGGCACCCTTGGAAGCTTGGACCAAGTGAACACTGAACCATCAACCCCAATGCTTGGAATCTCCGTGGAGAACATAACCGAAAAAGAAACTGAGGCCGCAGAGAACGAGTTGAATCTCATCAATGACGAATTGGAGAAAGAGCTAGTGGCAGATCCGGCGAAGGATGATATTTGCAATGATTTATCTGGAAGAAACAGCTATGTCAGCAATGGAAGAAGTAGCCAAGGAAGCACCATTACGCTAAGCGGGAAGGCACTGGAAGGCGCAGAGAACAATGGGAATAATGGAACGGCAGTGTGCCCGCTCCAGGGATATCTTTTCGGGTCGGGATATGTGTTGTCTGAAACAATAATAGTGGCAAAGAAGGAACACAGGACATCTCTTGGTGAGCTGTTCCAGAGGACTAAATTGGCTGAGGAGATCTCCGGAGCAGAATTGATCAAAGAGGAGAAGCAAGCGGATAAGTCCGCCATGCACTTAATCAAAAAGATGCTCAAGAAAAAAATGCTTCACGCTTCTTCTCGTGGCTCCGGCAGAGCTGCTGATCATGCTTCAGCAGAAACAAAACTCAATAAGGTAACTCTAACGAAAAATATGGAAAAATTTTGCTTCTTACAGCACTGGCAGAGCCATGATTTTATGTGAGGAGGGGCCTCACAATTGTTAAAAAAAATAGATAGTACGTACAAGACAATATAATACATACTTGGAGTTGTGAGCTAATTAAATTTTTTTGAGGTGCTAAATGCATTTTTCATGTTGAAATTAATCTTCCAATATCAAGTTAATATAGACTAGTAAAATCAAAATTTAAAGGGATTAAGAGAAATTAGCCTTCCAATATCAAGTCAATAAAAATGCTAAGGAAACAACTTTTTAGACCATATTTTGGAGACCAATGTGGTGGTTAATGATTTAATTTCCTTTAATGATTTAAAGAAATAATCCAACTATTAACCGCTATATAATCATGTGATCCCAAAATATGGCTCAAGTAGATGGTCTCTCCAACACCACCCCAAGTCAAGATAGAATAAATTGGGAATTTTCAAACCAAAAATGAGAAGAATGGATTGGAAATTTGGAGAACAAATATGTCAAATTTTAAAAACCAAGTAAAAGTTACAAAGAATAGAGAGATTTACAAACCTTAATATTGTTGTGGGCTGGGAATTTAGAGGAAAAAATATTTGAAATTTCAAGAAGGGGAGGAAGAAAAGCTCAAAGTTTATTATTCTTCGGTTGGCAATGTAAAAGAATATTATTTTGATAAAACTAAATTAGACTTTAGATTTTATATTTTAAGAGTTACCAATTTGTTTATAAATAAGATGCTTAGTTTTAGGATGAGCGTTGTTGGGATTGAAAAGAAAAAGAGACATCTTGTTTTATTCATTGGTGAATAGAATTAGAAATTTTGTGTGTACTAAAAAAGTATAATATTAAGTTTACCTAAAAAAAAAAGGAAATATAATACATGTGATACTAAATATTTTGAAAAAGTGAGGGTAGGCCTAGGCCAATGCTCTCCGCCCGTCTTACAGTTTTTATATGATTGCATCAAACATTTTACGTGCATTCCAAGCTTCTCGCATCGAAAAAGTAATTTGAACTGAAATGGGGTATATGTGTATCAAATTCGTGTGTAGATCCTTCACATGTTCCGTAGAAAAGTTCACCCTGAAACCTCGGCGGCTGAGCGAAAACCCGGTAAGTACAAAGGGAACCAAAGCAGGAAGAAACCAAGCAGTGAGGGGACTTACAACAATGGAGATCAGGATGAAGACATCTTGTTATATCCTCAACAAGGATTTTCGTCAAATCAGAGCATGCGGCACTACAAGAGCCAATCAAACCCACCCCAATTTGTGCTTAGCGGCATGAATTCAAATGAGAACAGGGGGCACTGGATCAAAACAGGTGCAGACTGTAAGTCCATTATGCACCAACTCATTTCAAAATACAATGTAGAGTACCAATCAACCCCTTTTGTTTGATCTTGGTCTTTCCTCAACAATGACTACATGCAAAGCACTTAAAAATGAATACTTAATAGCATAGCCTCTGACTACTGTTACTGTTAACAAGAAACACTTCAAGAATCAAATTATAGAAAATAACGCCTCATATATCAAGTGTTAATGTCGGGTACAATAACAGTTGAGTCAGTGTCTTTCTTTGAAACTGTGCTTATCTGAGAAGAGCCCTAAAATTATGGAGAAAAACTCCTTGCCTCAACAAATAATGTCAGGTAAAATAATATTCAGGTTGTGTCCAATATTTGTTTCTTTTCAAAACAGTGTTTTGGTGTTTGACTAAGAAACAGAGGTTTGAGATGCTTATATGTAAAGAGCCTAAAACGAATCAAGTATTAATTATATGAATCTTGAATTAGTTTAGTTGAGGATTATATCTGATTCAGTTATGTTGTGTTTATTGTAGACCTAATCCTGGAGCTGTGAAAGGATAAGAGATTCAAGTTGGGTTTTTCGAATTGTGACTGCTTGATTAGTAAGAAGTGTTTCTACAGATTGATTAGTGTTTGTAAGAGTGAGATTCTACTTGTTTGTATCAAAGAACATGTTATCTACCCCTTTGATTGCATGCGGTGTCGTTTTGTAGTTTCCCGCCAACGTGTTGCCTGCTCCACCCTTTTACGGTTGCTAACTCAAACCACGACTGTTTTTCCCACAACAACTTTATGGCGTGTTTACTTAATAGAAATAGGAAGAAAAAAATGTAATCAGAGAGCTTAAAAACAGGAGAAGGAAGGGGAATCATAATTTTTGGTATTTAGATATTTGATTGGGTACAAACTAAAAAATTTAGCCTAAGGTCCGTTTGCAACATTTTTAGAAGGGCTTAAGACGCGTTTTTTATACCAAGAACATTGAGAAGTTAAATGGCAATAGCTTCAAAGCATGGAAGCATCAAATTGAAATGAACCTTGGGATGTTGGAATTTAACATGGCATTCAAGGTACCTCAACTCTCTACATTAACTGATGAAAGTACTGCACAAGAGAGAATTTTGCAAAGTGGGATAGAGCCAATCAAATGTCTCTACTCATCAAGCAAAATTCAATAGAGGACTTCTAAGAGCAGGGATTCCTAGCCCTGTTTTGCCTAAGAATTACTCAATGGAGGACTTCTAAGAAGAGGGATTCCTAGCTCTGATTTGGCTAAGAATTACATGGACAAAATTGGAGAAAAGTTCAAGAGATCAGACAAAGCTAAAATTGGGGCTTATTTGTCAGCTTTAATAAACTCCAAGCATGATGGCTCTAGCAGCATACGGGAGCACTTACTGAAGTTGGTTAACATTGCCAACAAGTTGAATGCTTTGGACATTGGCATTACTGATCAATTCCTTGTGCACATGGCACTATTTTAACAGTCAAGTGATTATGAACAACTGAAACCGATTATGCAAGAATAAGAAAGAATGAAGAAAATGAGAGCTGAGAGACTTAGCTTGCAAACCTTCATCCTGGTGTGGGTTCGATTTTCATCAATCTCCCTTCCTCTGAACAACTAATAATTTAACTCACTAACGCTGTTGTTTGTAAATTTTTAATATATTTTGATTTTTGAGTGAGACGGTAACACTATCATAGTTTTTTTATACCCATTTTGTACAACCCCCTTGACATTATTTCACGATCCAACTATCTGTTTTTTTTATTTTATTTTATTTTATTTTTGTCTTCCCTTAAATATCAATTTTACCAAAAACCACCCAAATTCAGAACTATTTGTCTGTTGGATTAATGGTAGTCATATTAATGAATCTTTGAAAAATCTTATTCATCTTTTTGCTTCACTACAATCGGATATCTTAATGGTTTTGAATTTGCATATTAGTGTAAGGATGATTAATGAATGATATATAAACATATAGACGGTTTGGAGTTGTCGCTCAATCAAAATTATTTGAGGGGTCCCTTAAGAGCGTTAACCAGTTAGTATTTTAATACAACATTAACCACTCATTTGAGCGCACTCCACAATGTAATCTCATGATTCGAACCATTCAAATTTTAGGTTATCAGGACAAGATCATCCTTGCAAAAATTCAATAATATTCTGAAATGATGATCGGTTTAGATTGTAAGAAATATGGATCCTGAAATGATGGTCGGTTTAGATTGTAAGAAATATTGATCCTATGTGTGTGTGTGTGTGTGTGTGTGTGATTTAGTGGATCAGTTTAGATTGTATGAAATATTGATCTTGAAATAATGGTCAGTTTAGATTGTAAGAAATCTTGATCATGTGTAAGTGATTTAGTGGATTTGCAACGAGAGACATGCAAATACATGTCACGACATTGCGTGCACCAAGTGGGTTGCTGGGTTATAGGCTTATAGCGTCACTTGCCAAGGTTAAGATTATGTGTGCTTAATCTTAATTTGATTAGAAAAGTAGTGTTTTAATCAAAATTAAGGGAGCACCAATTAGTTCGCAAGAATAAATGTACTTAGTAATAGTATGGTTGTAGAGTCAAGTAAACATTCGGCACCATCACGTGACACGTAGGCAATGACGATATTAGTTGATTACGCCTTAACCTCTCTGTGAGGATCTTGGGGATCCTCTAATTACATCTATTCATCGTACATCGTGCGGTCAGAAATCATTGTAAATTTTTTTATTTAAAATTGAATATAAATAGTATCTGATAAAAACTGACCGCACGATATACAATGAACGAATATGATTGAAGGATACGCCGGATCCTCACAAAGAGGATTAAAGGATCCTCATACCTTGTCCGCAGACAAAGACTTGAGATTTATTTGTTTTTTTAACTACCTAAAAACCTGAAGTTCTTTAGTCATAAAAACCAAATATAAGAAGCGAATCTCAATGTCTCCTTCCCAAAAACTGAATGTCCCAACAATCTATTTTATCACAATAATATTTTACTTTTTTTTTTAACAAACGATATTATCTACATTGAAAAGAAGGGGATAGACTTAACCTCACAATATCATGTGAGATTGAAGTAAAACACAAAATATAATCAATTAGTGAAGTAGAATCTCAACATACCATGTAAGATTGAAGTAAAACACAGGGAGACTGCCAATCTAAACAGTCGTACAACTATTTCCAGAAAAAAAAAATAAAAAAATTAACGAATAAAGTGAATAGTACCAGGATTGACTTTTTAGTGTAAAAATGTGGTTTTTTTGTTAAAGTGAACAGTACTGCGGGCTTTTCGTTAAAACTACCAAAAAAAAAAAAGAGGACAATTATTTATGATCGATATTTCCACACCTCTTTAATTATAAACATTTTCAATCAACTTGAATATTTCTTCGAATTTTACGTACAACTTACAAAAATTACAAAAATAAGATGCTAAGAAAAATGATTTATTTGTGGCATGAACAAAAAAAAATCAATAAAAAAGAACATCAATGGCTACTTTGATAATCATTTTATTTTTATACCCTTCTATCTTTCTTATTTCCCGTAGATTTTCCCTTCATCTCTAAGAAGATTAAAATTAAACAAAGGAAAGGAAATGGTGATTGAAGAGAGGGAGCTACCCCTTTCATTAAAGAGTTTTCCCCATCTTTGCTATTTGCCTTTGCTTAGAGATCAGACAAAGATGTGCCTGGATATCAAGAGCAAATGCCAAAGAGCACAGATAAAGAGGCAATGAAAAGATGACAAATCTAGATCAGGTTTACGGTTACACCCATCATCTGCACAGAAACTATTTCTTGTACGGTGACAACTCAAGGCTGCTTAGGGAAATAATGGTACTTTAAGTAAAAAGCTCTAATCAGCAGACCATGTTTCTGTTAGGATATATTAGTGTTATGTGATTACGACACTTGTAACAGATTGTGCATTTAGTTTATTAGTTAGTTACATGTATTTGGCTCCTATATAAGTCCAAGTGTAATGACTTCCTGAGTAAGAAATCAATACAACAATACATTCATCTCTCTCTCTATCCTCTTACTTTCTCTCTCTAGTTCTTGATAATTGTCTCTGATATATCTGTATAAATATTAACATGGTATCAATGGCCGGATCAGCTCACGCTAATCTATTCGATCCTTCTGTTGCTTCCACTTCTCTAATCTGATATAGCCTCTCCGATTTCAGCTCCATTTCTGCTCACGATCATGTTCTCTCTCTGTGCGATTGACGAGCTTCCTTCTCTCAATTTCTAGGGTTTGCTGCAAATTGGGATCTTTGACGTTGTGTTGAAGATTTGCTGCACACCAGGTGTTTGTTTTTTTGTCTAAGTGACAATTTCCTTCGAAGTTTGCAAATATGGTAACTGCATCACAATTTCATATTCTTCAATCTCTAATTACTGCTCTGATTACCACAATTTCTACTTTTGTGAATATTAAGCTTCATGATACGAATTACTTGAATTGGCAATTTCAAATGCAATTATTGTTAGAAGGTCATGGAATTTTGCAGCTTGTTGATGGCTCTAATCTCTATCCTTCTTGATTTATTGTTAATCCGAGTGAATCTAGTATAGTCTTTGGTGATCCTTCTTCTCAAATTGAGAATGATGCCTATGTTGTTTGGAAAATGCATAATCGAGCATTGATGCAACTGATTACTGCGACTTTATCACTTGCTACCATTTCTTGTGTTATTGGTAGTTCTAGTGCCCGTGATCTTTGAAATAGATTGAAAGAACAGTTCTCTACTGTTTCAAGAACCAACATATTTCAAATGAAATTTAATCTACAAACTATTAAGAAAGGGTCAGATTATGTGTTTAAGTATTTGCAACGAATTAAGGAGGCTCGATATTACTTGTTTGCTGCTGGGGTTTACTTTCCTGATGAGGACATTGTCATATTGCCACTCAATGGCTTGCCTTATGAGTACAATGCTTTCCGATGTGTTATTCGAGGCAGGGAAAGTGTAATTTCTCTTAAAGACTTTAGGTTTCAGTTACTAGCAGAAGAACTAATTGTGGAAAGCAATGTATCATGTCAGTTTTTGTCTGCCATGGTTGCTAATACCAATACCATTTATGAACCTATGTCTTCCACTTATTCTACTCAATCTAATCATGGTCATGTGACATATAGTTCATCTGCTGGATCATCTTATGGTCAAACTGGTGGTTTTAGGCAGTTCAACAATAATAAGCAGAAGGGTAAAGGAAAGTTCAATCAAGGTTATAGGTATCCTACACCAAGACAATAGTTCTTTAATCAGACTCATGTCCTACCTCAGGTGTTCTTGGTCCATCTCCAACTGTGCCTTTTGCTCAATCTGTTTTTTTGTCAATTGTGTAATGTTTATGGTCCTACTGCACCATTTTGCCATTCCAAGACAATGGAGAAATCTAGTTACCATATTTGTGGGAAGAACAACCACACTACTTAGTTTTGCTTTTACAATGATAAGGATCTTTCATACATTGGTCCACAACAACCATCCATGGCTCAATATTCATATGCTCCTTCAGCACCTCAGTTTCCTTCTCAGCCTGTAATGCAAACCATGTATACAATGATTCCATCTTACTCTTCAACCTCTATACAAGGAATGCAGAATATGGTTCAATCATCTTCTCAGGCATCTTCATCACAGATTTCTCCACAATTTTGGCTTGCTGATTCTAGGGCCACGAATCACATGACCACTGATCTCAGTAACTTGTCTTTAGCCTCTCCATATCCAACAAATGTGACAATTCAAAATGTTAATGGAAAAGGTTTGAAAGTATCTCATATTGGCAGCACTGTTATTCATACATCAGTACATCCTATCAAATTAAATTCTGTTTTATATGTGCCCAAGTTGTCTCAAAACCTATTATCAGTACATAGAATTTGTCTTGATAACAACTGCTGGTTGATTTTCTATGCATTTTGTTTTTGGATTTAGGACAAGGCCACATGGAGGATCATCTACAAAGGGCTATGCAGTAATGGACTTTACCCCATCCCATCCATGGCCAAACATCATTCTTCTTATTCACCGAGCAATATCAAGGTTTCTGCATATCTGGGACAACTTATCAGTTCATCTCTTTGGCATAGTAGGTTAGGTCACCTTACCAATACTATCGTTTCTACTATGCTAAGTAAAGCTAATATTAGGTGTTCCAAGGATGATGTACCAATAGTCTGTCATAGTTGCCTAGAAGGGAAATTTACTAAACTGCCTTTTCAATCTAGTACTTATCAATCTCAAATACCTTTTGAAGTTGTACACAGTGACATTTGGGGTCCTGCACCATGTATTTCAATTGATTGTTTCAAATTCTATGTAACTATCATTGATGAATGTACTAGATTCTGTTGGGTGTTCCCACTTATAAATAAATCAGACTTTTTTGATACATTTGTCTCCTTTTATACATTTGTTCAAGCTCAATTTTCTGCAACCATTAAGACTTTACAAACAGATGGTGGGGGAGAGTGTGAAATCCAAGAATTTATTACCAAAGAAGAGAAGTATTTGAAAACTAATTTATCGAATAGGTCTTTGTATGAAAATAGTAAGAATTATTATATGCTCGTAGCATCTTGTATAATTTTTTGGAGTTCAAATAATTGTAAGGTTAATCATGAAGTCGATGTTAGGTGGCAACCATTGAATGGCTAGGTGTGTGCCACGTGGTGACCAGCCAAAAAGACAGTGACCATATTACTAGTATGCATGATGGAAGGTGATTAGGTATTAAATAAAAATGTAACGATTAATTATCACATAATGTGTCCTATTTTAGATTATTATCTTTTTCTTTAGCAGCCACGTAGGTTACAGGAGGTGGCTTAACAATGCCATGCAATATGAGGTAGTGTGATGTATTAGAAGTGAATAAGCAACCTAGTTGCTTAGTGTTCCAAGCTATAAGCGGGACGTTTAATCCTTTATTAGGTTGACACCTTCGACTTTCCAATGAGATAGGAAGCGAACCTTTCAAGTACATCTGTAGCCAACTATGTATTTTCTATTATTTTCTTTACTTAGTTACTAAGTTCAGAAACCGATTCCGTATAGTATAAATAGGATTCCCTCCATTTCAAAATAGAGAGATTAGTTGATATTTACTACCAAGTTTAGATGGCATGCAAAGCTTGAGGAAGCATGCAGTGCAGGCAACGTAGGGAAGAATATATAGAGAGGGAAAATGTATATATTTACATAAGTATAAATATAGAGAGAGATTAGAAAAATAAAGGAGAGTAGAAAAAATACTTCATGATTTAAGAGTGATCAAGGAACTGGCTTAAGTATGTGGACAGCTAGCTATTCCGGTAATGACATAGATCTTTGTTTTAGCTTTGGAATCCAGGTAGGGAAATAAGGCAAACCTTTACGGAAATTGATTTTATTAAATTTCGTGAAGTGATCATGTTCTGATCTTTTTTGTTGATTAATGTGGTTGAATAGTAATGGGCTAATTGCTTAAGTTAAGTGTTTACTTGTTATTGGTTATGGAATTATTGTTGAAATGTTATTCATTGAGAATATACTATGATACATGTGGAAGATAAATTGATATTATTTGTGCATCATTCATGTTAATGTGGTAAGAATTTCAGTATTCATATTGGAAGCATGGAAATGAGGGTAGTTAGAAGAGATCTTGTGTAGTTGAATCTATTCATTGTGAAACCAGTTCCAGGCGAGCCCGATGTGCACAGAAGAATAGGATATCGACGGGAATTGTCGATGTGGGTGATTTGGGCTGAAGATCAATGAATTAGATAAGATGACTAGCAAAAGGGGTTTATGAACTTGGGATATAATACTAGGGTTAGTTTCTATAATAGAACATTCGAACCATCTCTACAGGGGTAAAATGCATGGTATGGGACGTGCAAGTTTGCGGGTTTTATTATATAAATTAACGGGGTAACTAAAGAAGGTTGCATTGCATTCATGCATCTTTATAATTGTTGTTTTGATATTTGGTTATATGATTTCATGACACTTAATTTAATATTATCAATTTACTGCGGTAAGGTTATGTCCCTACTGAACTGTTGAAACTCACCCCTATATTGTTATGCAGGTTTACGAACTAGACATTCAAGAGGGTAGGCATGGTGAAGTTAGAGTAGAGAAAGTTTATTCATTTATTTACTGTAAGTTGTAAAGAATTGTTGATTTGTTTAAGAATCATGAATTATTTTAATAAGAGGAGCTTATTTTCTAACCCGTGTTAATTTCCTTTTAATTATGTAGTTTTTTAACTCACGTTTCGGATTCGGGTTGAAGTTTTTATTATCAACTCGGGTCCGGGGCGTGATAGAGAGTACATAAATCATATACTACAAGTTTTTCTGAAGGTTAAAGGGGTGTTACATCAAATTTCTTGTCCATATACTCCTAAGCAAAACGACCTAGCCGAAAGAAAACATAGTCATCTTATAGAAACCACAGTTACCCTGCTGCAATATGCCAAGCTTCCTTCTTATTTTTGGTCATTTGCTTGTCAGGCTGCTGCCTATTTAATCAATATGATGCATACACCAGTTTTAAAACATAAGTATCCATTTGAGTTACTATTTGGTACATCTCCTGTCATTACTCATCTTAGAGTTTTTGGGTGTTTGTGTTTTCCTTTACTAAAGCCTTATAACACTTCCAAATTATGACCTAAAACTACTAAGTGTGTTTTTTTGGGGTATGCCTGTAAATATAAGGGCTTCATTTGTTATGATGTCTTGAAGGGTAGGATATATATATATATATATATATATATATATATATATATATATATATTGCCATGTTGTGTTTAATGAATCCACATTTGCTTACCAACAATTGCTAGCTCAGTCTAACAAGTGTTTCATATCATGTGAATCATCACCTGCATCTTCAGTTCCACCACTACCTAATCTTACCAATACTATTGTTCATCATTCAATACCCATAACAGTGGAACCAACACCATCTCCCATGCCTCAGCACCTAATTTCCACCCCTATAACCCCAGACTTTTCTACTTTGAATTCCACAGATGCAATATCTCCTCGGTCCATTATTATCTCAGCAAGCTCTTCCTCCTTACTCCATGTGGATCCTAAGTTCAGTCCTACTCAACTGCAACCAGTGTTGCCTATTGCTCCTTTAAATATGCATCATATGCAAACTCGGAGTAAGAATGGTATTATTAAGAAGAAAGCATTCCTCAGCACTCTCAGTGATTCTAGTTCTGTTGATTTATCAATGTGTGAACCTACAACCTATAAATCTGCACTTAAGGTCCATGTTTGGTATGAAGCCATGCAAGAAGAGATTGAAGCACTGCATATTCGGGGAACTAGGAGTTTGGTTCCATTACCTTTTCAAAAAAACTTAGTGGGCTACAAATAGATTTTCAAGTTTAAGAAGAATTCTGATGGTTCTATTTCCAGGCATAAAGCTAGATTAGTAGCTAAAGGTTTTAGTCAAGAACCTGGTCTGGATTATGGGGAAACTTTTAGTCCTGTCCTCAAACCTACTACTATCAGGTTAATTCTAGCTTTGGCTTCACATTTTAAATGGCCGTTAAGGCAGCTTGATGTTAAAAATGTGTTCCTACATGGCTTGTTGCAAGAAAATGTATATATGGCTCAGCCTCCGAGGTTTTAAGATCCAAATCATCCTGAGTTAATATGTAAATTGTACAAATCTTTATATAGGTTAAAACATGAGGGCATGGAATGAGAGGTTCACCATTTTTCTTCCTTCTCTTGGTTTTGCATCCACTTATGCTGATTCTTCTCTGTTTGTTAAGCATATTGGTACTGAGATTGTGATTTTATTACTGTATGTTGATGACATAATTGTCACTGGTAGTGCTTCTTTCGTCATTCAACAAATAATTGACTCTCTTACAGTTGAATTTGATATTAAAGATCTGGGAAATCTGCACTACTTCTTTCGCATCCAAATTGATCGAACTGGTACAAGTTTTTTCTTGTCTTAGATGAAGTATGTACAAGAGTTATTACAGATTGCATAAATGGTTGATTGCAAGCTTTGTTATACACCATGCTTGCCTTATAATCGATTACTCAAGGATGATGGTTCTCCTTTTAACAATCTTGTAGCCTACCGAAGTATAGTTGGTGCATTGCAGTATCTCACTTTCACTAGGCCGGACATTGCATTTTCTGTTCATCAAGTGTGTCAATTTATGCAAGCCCCTATGGTTTCTCACTACATTGCAATCAAGAGAATATTGCAATACTTAAAGGGTAATATGACCTTTGGTTTATCCTATTCTGCTAGTGATTCACAATTAAAAGCCTTTAGTGATGCAGATTAGGCCGGAAACCTTAATGATCGAAGGTCTACAACAAGCTTAATTTTGTTTTTAGGTGGCAATCCCATTTCCTGGTCCTCCAAGAAGCAAAATACAGTGTCACGATCCTTTACAGAAGCTGAATATCGGGCTATGTCTTCCACTTCAACTGAACTTGATTAGATACAACAACTTTTTGAGTTTCTACACATCAAACTTCCAGCAGCTCCAGTTTTATTTTGTGACAATTTGTCCGCAATAGCCGTATCTTTCAATCTTGTTCAACATCAGCGTACGAAACACATTGAGATAGATGTTCATTTTGTGCATGAACGGGTTGCCAATCAACGTCTCATGGTTCAATTTGTATCTTCTAGGGAGCAGTTTGCAGATATTTTAACAAAATGACTTAGTTCTCCTTTGTTTAGGTCTCATTGTAACAATCTTATGCTTGGTTCATCCAAACATGAGATTGAGAGGGGATGTTAGGATAAATTAATGTTATGTGATTATGACACTTGTCAACAGACTGTGCATTTAGTTAGTTAGTTAGTTACATGTATTTGGCTCCTATATAAGTCTAAGTGTAATGACTTCCTGAGTAAGAAATCAATATAACAATACATTCATCTCCCTCTCTCTATCTTCTTACTTTCTCTCGCTAGTTCTTGGTAATTCCCTCTGATATATCTGTATACATATTAACAGTTTCCTCTCAGTTCCCATCAAAGGATCGATACAACGGTTTGAGTACCTCCTTCCTATACGCATAATGATAGTTGTAAGTACATGATATGAATGATTAACAATGGGAGATGAGAGGACAACTTGGCAAGATGCGGCATGCATTGGCTGCTGCGGCCCCAATGACATATAAAATCCCCTTTTTGAAATTTCATTTGACCTCTATACTAGCAAAGACAAATGAAATAAGGAGACTTTACTCAATATTTTTTAAATTGACACAAACCAAAATTATGTACGCCGTTTGAATGCAAACGCCTTCTTCACCTAGACTTCATATCTTCTAATTCAAAGCTTCTCCAGTGATCAAGTTCGGTCAAACACTCTTCATCCCACTTGGTTGTTTCACGGAATTCCAATCATATCGGTATTTTTTTCATCATGCGTTTATTGGGATTTTTAAGATTTTTGTACTAATTGATTGATTTGGATTGCCCAAAAAAAAAAATTATAAATTGGCAATTATAAATAAACGTATGATCAATTTTTGGAAGTTTCTATTTTATGACTCCATCGTTGGCAAGATTACCATCTCATATTTGGCAAAAACAGTTTCTGAATATTTAAGATCATGATAAAGGACCTGATGCATGCATGAAGTTTTGTTTTTTAATTCTACGTTACACCAGAAAGATGGTGAAAAATGAATGCCATTGCATTCGCTGCAACTATCAAACAGAAGACATGACAGGAATTGAAGGGAGATGTGGAATCAAGACCTGCAACCGATCCCATCAAAGCTTATATCCTCCAGAGTCCAAACATGGTAGAACACTATGTCCTAGTTTGGTACATACATAGGATAAGCAGTAGGATTGGATTAGTTTAAACTTGGAATATATTGACTGCAAACAGAAGAAAAAAGAAGGAAGAAATATTTTTCAAAAGATGTTCAATCTTATAATTAACGCTAATTAAGTATGAAGATAATTATAAAAAAGCGGTCATATATACTTTATCATTGTTTATCAGCTAAGCTCTTTTAGTTAGAAGTAATTCTCCAGAAAATTTTGAGTTTGACTGTTGCTTTGTCAAGTGATATTATTAATTCACGTATCATAAATTTATATACATTATTTGAAATGTACACAAATTTTATAACATAAGTGGATTAATAATGTCATATATAGTAAATGATTGTCGCACCGAAAATTTATGCCTATCCCACCTGCATGTGATTGACCGACGAAAATCAACTTAATTGTCGAATTTTATGTTTGGCTTGGGGTCCGACAAAATATTTTCTGCAGTCCCTACTGTTCAAAAGCCAGGGAATTCCCAACAACATACCTAGCTAGTAAAATAACAAAATAGTAGAAAATAATTGAATGGAAATTACCTTGTCATCCTCTGCAGGAAGATGTGCATGAACATGTTAATGCGGGTACACACCTGATCCTGATATGGGCATTTTCTTCAAAACAGGACGTGCACAATTTCATCACAAACGCCATATTTAGAAATCTAAGCAAATCCAGGAGAAAAACCACCAGAATAAAGTCCAAGTATGTGGTTAGACAAGACACTCTCACGAAAGAACGTGCTCTCCTATGTTAAGAGACCATTTAGCTCAAAATAAGTAGAAGGAAGTTGATTTCACACATTTTTTTTAATCGCTCACTACTTTCTTTATTTTTAACAACCAGACGAAATAAATCAAACAAAACTATACAAACAAGACTAAACAAGAATATATAAGAAAAGAAAAAAATATCTTTATAAGAATGTTTACTAATCACGTGACCAGACTAAGATATTAAATTTTGGTTCTCCATATACACACATGCGTGTGTGGAGTCTTGTGTTACTGTACAGAAAGATATGAAGTGGTTGTCCCTCAATTATTCACCACAAATTGATAATATGAAATATAAACCCTACAATTTTCACCCAAAAAAATATATATAAATGCATATGTGTGTGTGTATCAGATTCTTTATGGAAAGTGAATTTCATTTTTTTTCAAAAAATGAGGATTAGGTGTAAGGCTCACTCTATATCGAACTTCAACGATCCGAACCGTCTATTTTGTAAGTCTCGATTCATAGATCATCCTTACAAAAGTTCAATTCAATCCGAAACCATTTACTTATTTAATTATCAAGATAAAATTTTATTGTTTCTTATAAAGCAAAGTATTCGTTAATTTCTTTGAACTCAATTAGATGTCTTAAACATTTTCGATTTAGCTAATATTTTGTAAGGATAATCTATGAGATGCAACTTGAAAAATAAACGGTTCGAATTATTAAAATTCGATATAGTTTGATCTCCACAACTAATCTTCATTTTTATAAAAAAAATGAAGATCTCTTCCTTTAAAAATTTCATATATATATGAATCCTACAACCAATCCCTACACATGTACGTGACTGGATTTGGGGTCCGGGACCCACTTCACCCATTGGCCCCTTGATTTGACCTTCACAAAGACTGGATTTGGGGTCCAGGACCCACTTCACCCATTGGCCCCTTGATTTGACCTTCACAAAGACTGGATTTGGGGTCCAGGACCCACTTCACCCATCGGCCACTTGATTTGACCTTCGCAAAGAATATCAAGCCCAGGTTTGTAACTGTCTGTATTTTTATCCCCCGCTTTCACTTCAGAGGCCGAGCGTTTCGTTTGCATTTGACACCTTATTTTAATACGATACTAATCACTCGTTTAAATTTATTCTACAATGTAATTTCATGATTTGAATCATTCAAATTTTAGGTTATCAGGTCAAAATCATTCTTACAAAAATTCAATAATATCTTAAAATGATGATCGGTTTAAATTGCAAAAAATATTGATCCGATGTGTGTGTGTGTAAGTGATTCAGTGGATTTGCAACGAGAGACATGCAAATACATGTCACGACATTGCATGCACCAACGGGTTATAGGCTTATAGTGTCACTTGCTAAGATTAAGATTATGTATGCTTCATCTTAATTTGATTAGAAAAGTAGTTTTTTAGTCAAAATTAAGGGAGCACCACTTAGTTCGAAAGAATAAATTGTTAGCAGCCTAGCCCGCTATGTACGTAGTCAAGTATGGTTGTGGAGTCAAGTAAACATTCGGGACTATCACGTGATACGTAGGCAATGACGATATCAGTTGATTAAGCCCTACGAATATATGCATGCATGCAATTTGTAGACCAGATTATGTACGAACACAAGCTCACATTCACATGTATCGGTTGATAATGTCCTAGCAATATATGCATGCAATTTTTTTATTCCATATTGATATTTGGAATTATATGTACTTTATCATCCATCTGTACATATTCCAAATACAAAATTGAAGTTTCTTGAGTAAAATTTGCTTGTCTATTTCATGATGACTTTTGTGATATCTTTTGAAGGCCGAGTCAGAGAGTTTTCAGTGTCTGATCATTTTACTGGTACTCACACCATATATATATTTAAATGGAACAATCAACACTCGGTTTGAAGAAACAAAATTCGACAAAAAAAAGTTAACAAGTGCTGTAAATGTTTGGAATGTGGATCATGACCATCATAATGTCCATAACCTCTTATCTTAATGTTTAGTAACCAATGCTCTATTTGTATTAGTATTTTGTAACTTATGGGTTAATCCCATCATTGTAAGCCAATAAGTAAATGCTTATCAAAGATGAAATATATAAGTTTGGAGAACATTTTACATTGTATTTCCTCTTCTCGTTTCTCTCCACAATTTACTTCATAGTTTTATAACATGTAATCAGCACAAACCTTTAAGATCAGCTAAAGCTCTTTTGAATTCGGTATATTTCTTCCTTCTTTTCTTTTTCTTAGATTCATTTACTAATTATCTTGCTCGCATACGAAGGTTCGAAATGATGTATTGGTATTAGTCAGCTACTACGACTAAATTATGTTCATTTTTTTATAATATACTTGAGGGTTAAAGGATCCTCATACCTTGCACGCAAACAAATACTTGAGATGTATTCGTTTTTATAACTACTTAAGAACCTGAAGTTCTTTAGTCATAAAAACCAAATATAAGAAGCGAATCTCAATTTCTCCTTCCCAGAAACTGAATGTTCCAACAATTTATTTTATCACAATAATGTTTTACTTTTTTTTTTAACCAACGATAGTATCTACATTGAAAGGAAGGGAGTGGACTTAGCCTCATAATGGGCTAATAATAATGCGGTTCAAATTCGCCTTTGGCGAGAATTGAACCTAAGACCACTCACTTACAAGTAAAGAGAAATACCACTAATACTAAGTGACAATAATATTTTACTTTTATTGTTACAATTTAATTCTTTGCTTTATTCAATATTATATAGGCAAGGACTGGAAGTCCAACACACATTTCAAAATTCTAGAACATGAACCTGTAATTCAAACACCAAATATTATTTTTGATTTTATATAATTACTAGAAATCAAAGTTTGATATCTGTTGATACGAACCCAAAGTTTTGATATATGTTAATATGAACCCAAAATTCGTAACAGTTTCATGGATTCTAATAATATGAAGCCGCAGTTCATAGTTAAGCGGGTAAGAATTAAAAGCACATGCAATTGCAAGATGTTTTTTTTAGATAACGTTCAACCAAAATTATTTGGGATCAAAGATCAAATTTTATACACCAAATTAGTCTCGGAAAAGGAATATTAGTCAAAGCATGATGTTTGAAAAAACCCTAAACATGAATTGACAATGAATTTATCAATCTCATTCAGTTTGCTGTACTCGGCATATTTGAAAAATCTCAATTTAGTATCTTCCCTAAAAAGAATGATTGCAAGCTGTCGCAATTGTGAGAAAAATATATTTCTCAAATTTAAAGATATCAATATGTAACAACAATTGAAACATCACTGGTGCGAGAAGGGTAGGAATAAAAAAGGGTATTTTACATTTTGTACATTTAAGTTTGGGTGCAATTGCAACCTCATTTAACATATTTAAAATATTTCAATTTCATACATTTACTATTATTTCATTTCAATATCGTACAATTGTCTTCACTTAACAAAATAAAAATATCGTACAACTGTCTCAAGTTCTTTTAGTATTTTCGTTATCCGCCTACGTGGACAATGAGGACCCTTGTAATATCTGTCTACAGACCATTCCTACCTCCGCTCCAATTGGACCGGAATCCGACGCTCCATCAGTAAAGCCGAGTCGCTGCTCTGTCCCTCCCTTCCCCACAGCATTGAACACATTGTCACACATTTGTTATAAATTGAAATAAATAAATAGATGCTTTGTAACCAATTCTCTAATTATTGTATCTAATACTTTCTAACTTGGGTTAATCCATCAATGTAAGCCTATAACAGATGCTTATCAATGATGAAATATATAAATTTGAAGAACATTTTATATTGTCTTTCTCTACCCTCTCTTCTTCTCATTTCTCTCTATACACTGTTTCCATGGTTTATAACAATAAGAGAGATGACTTATACCTCAAGCCGTTTTCAAATTTGTGTATAATATTTTTCAATTTGTAAGAATTAAAGGAGCTCACGTGCAATATGGTGATGATATGTTATCTGTGCATAATTTAATTTGATTGAGAAGTGCATGTAAAACGACTACAAAGAAAATTAAAATAAGAACATTTGAATCCTATTTTGTCCTTGATGTTGATGTAATTTTATTCTCTAATAAATACATAATTCACCATCTAGTGGAAGTCGATGACTTATCTAGAATTTCAGAACCCGTCAATTCAAATTAAGGAGACGGAAGTCACGAAACCAATACTCTTCCGCGTACACACGTTAGGCCAATTAGTAGGAAACTGTCACTTTGTTACATTTGGTTGTATAAAAGATCAGTGTTTATTATGTCGTTATTATACTATCATTGAGTGGTTGTTATGTTATTGTTGAGTTATTAATATATGATATGAATATGTTATTGCTACTAAAACTAATCATTTCAGCAACCAAATCTAAAAAATTGATCATTCTTGCTAATTGCCCAAAAATATAACATGATATGACAAACTAGTGTATGATATCGCTAGGAATAACCAGACTTAACTAGCCCCGTATCCTGAAGGCTAGTTCCATCTCCTTCGAATACTGTCTATGAAATAAGATGCCAATGCAGCAATGCTATACGTTGACCCCCTTAAACACGAGGTCACTTGGCTGCTTGCTTAATTAGTTTGGTTTGCAGCGTTATTTGAAGGAACATGCCATGCACACCTTTATATTAATACAGTACTGTTATACATCCTTTAAAAGCGGTTCCAGACTAGGGGTCAAAGAACTTATGAACTGATCATAGTTAATCCAAATTTAGCATTAAGGCCACACTAGTCATTAGTCAAGTAACGAAATTGATAAAAGTTGAAGTTTCATCATAAAACTTATCTCCATATATAAGAAGTAGTTCATCTTATTATAACAATATGCAAAGTTTGGTAAACTTTCACATTCTGCATCCTTTGGTGTGGTAAATTTTCAAGCTTACCTCATAGACAACGAAAATTAAGTGACGTGAAATACGTGTGGCCATTGGACTTCAAAATTAGGTACCAACATGGTCTGACATCATAAAATCAATTAATTATACGTAGAGTAATATTCCAACTCCTTATAAACACATGCAAAGTTTGATAAAAGTGGTACGTACCACCTAGCAGGCTAATCAGTCAGAAATAAGTTAGTATCTAATCTTTTGAGTGGGATGATCATATATATATAAATTTCTAGCTAGCTAGCTATAGGTTCTAAGTATAAAGGCATATCTAATCTCGCTATAGATAGGTCACATTATGCATGCCAGACACCTATATCATCGCACGATCGATGATAGTTTTCATTCGTTAAAGATATAAATCTGTTCCCTTGCAACTAGGTCTAGGTGGACGCAAAAAATTACTAATTCAAAATTGTTGTTCATCCACTCTAGCACTTTGCCAATTTTGGTATACCTGCAAACGGAAGTTTTTTTCAATGGACTATGAACACGGTTTGGTACACATAGTAATAATACAATTGGTTGGAAACTTAAAAAAAAAATAAAAAATTCAATCAATTATATTATAACACTTGTTATACCGAACAGTATTTCGTACATATTGAAAAATTCCTCTCACAAATGAAACATAATTTTTTTTAAGTAACAAATGCAAGATAATTAGGAAACAGGGAAAGCTATCAACTAACTAAATTAAGCTCTTGATCTTAATTTATAATTCAGTTAATTTTACAATTCCTAACTTTGACAGGAAGCAGGTGAGGCTGTGGTGAATTAGAGATTAGTGGTTATGTAGATATTAGTGATAACTACCAAGTCACCAACCTTAATGTAAAACCTTAAAAACTCAGCCCGCATCATTAGCTAGGACTTTCCTTGATAATTTCCATTCGTTGCCGGGAATATTAATTTAAACCCACGAGCCCGTTCAAGTTTCTCTTTTAGTCTTTCTTTCTCTTAATTTAATGTATATGAAAGAGGCCGCACAAATTTCAATTATGTATAAGTGTTTTATGTGACAGATGAGGTATATCAATCATTTTAGAACCGTCGAGAAAGTCTGATTGAGTAATTTTTTCATTTGAATTTTCCTATTTTTTCTTCACAACTCTCCTTCTCATCAAACAATGTTACACGATGATATATATGAATCATATTATTTTCTAGGTCACTCTTTAAATATCAACTTTTTCAAAAATTAAATCAAATTTGAAATTTTTTAGTCTTTTAATGATTATCCAATAAATAGACAATTAACTATGTAATTTAATCAAAAACTGAAATTTTGACAACATTAATCAAATGTTACACTTTTCTAATTTGATTGACTTTTTTGCACAATTGATCCCTAAAGAGCAAAACAAAAAGTAAATAAATTTGATCATGGTGCAACATTGCACAATGAAAAAAAGAGCCGATATTGTTGAGTGATAAAGTCCGGCTAAGAAGATTGGTAGCAGCTTCGTAAAAATACTACATAAAAATATTGATAAAATCAAATTAAACTTTCAACTTTTTTTTTTCTGTCCAGTTTAAAAAACTATTACGACAATTTACTGTCAATAGTCAAAATTCATTTTGATGAAAACTTAGAAATTGATGTTTGCTACTGATCTATCATTTTCACCCGGATGTATTTAGTCAAACCGAGTGGACAACGAATAGTTATTCTGTACACACTTTCCACATCCACAGTATCCCTCTAACTCTGGTTAGGTCAAAATATACATAATCTATATAAAACAGACCCCAAACTTGGAAAAGTTATTGAAATAATAACATAATTAATTAGTCTAGTTGGTTTAATTTCAAGGCCCATCACTTTTAGGATAATCATGATCATGATTTGAATTTGAATATATACATTTTTTTTTATCATAAACACACATTTCCTCGAAATGGCCTAATTAGTCACATGGTTTTTCCTCTGCAATGCATGCTTCGTGGAAATGGAGTTTTAGGGTTCTCTAAATTTTCATTGTCTCATTAGTTCTTATGAGTCTGCAAGTCTTATGTTTCCGTTTGGGAGTCTCTTTTGTGTCTCTTTTTTAATTTGCTTAATTTGTTGACATGTATTCATCTACCCATAACTAAAACTATTAACTTTTAATATATAAAATAGTAAGATAAATAATATTCTACCACCCTAACTTTGGATTATGTAACAAACTCATATTTCATATTTTAAACATTACAGTGTCATACATCAATTTACGGTTCATTGCAATGTTATATCTCTGTTAAATTTTTTGTCAATTTGATCGTTAAATGATGACGTGGCAAGCATGATGCCCACTTCCTCGCCCAAATTTTTAAAAAATAAAGGGTAAATTACATTTTATCACCTCAACTTTGGATCACATAACAAATTCATGCATCATCTTTTGAACATTACAATGTCATACGTCATTTTACAAATTCATTACAATGTCACACCTCGTTTCATTGTCTGTCAATTTGTCTGTTAACTACTGAGGTGGTGGCGTTGGGCCCCGTCCCTCGCACACTAAAACTCCACGATGTTGACTTGTCGACGTTGGAGTGTGGCTAACGTCATTTGCTAAATATATCTCATTTGTTGAACCACTGGGTACAGGTACTGGCCAAGTTGTTGAACCGGCTAGTGCAGCTCTTTGTCCTTTGCTCGAATTCATATTCACATTGACATTGGTCTATGTTCTCTCTTTCTTCAACGCTGGCTTCTCCTCTGCTTGGGAATCATTCCGTCCTGGCTTTTCTTCTCATCCGACTTCCTTTTCGTTTCCTGTTTTCTCTATGTCTGAATCTCCTGCTTCGTATGTGGATCTAGAAGCGCGCTCCAGCTCTGATGACTAGATCGGCGATGTAGACGGCGCTCATTTGGGACGGTGACGTTTGATGCTCGTTCTCTTTTAGATCTACATCGAACCCGTTGACAAGCTTCCATTTCTCTAATTTTCGAAAGTTGCAGTCGATCAACAGCCCTAAATCAGGCTCAACCTCTCATCTTTCAATCCCACTTCGGGCGTAACTCAAAAATTTAAAAAGTTTCAAGCATCAAGTTTTTTTTTTTTTTTGTTGTGTTTTTTTTTTTTTTTTTTTTTTTTTTTTTTTTTGCTTTGAAAATCTTTAGGGTTCAGATTTCATGAGGGTGAAAAAAAAAGGGAAGAGGGAAATAGCTGGGGATAGAAGCAAGGGAGGGAGCCACGCGGCGAAAAACCAGAAGAAGACAAGGACGCTGGGTGGACACAGGATTGGATATATTTAGCGAACAAGATTAGCCACACTCCACCGTGGACATGTCAATAGCGTCGAGTTCAAGTGGACGAGGGAGTGGGCCCCTGCACCTACCATGTGAACAATTAACAGATAAATTGACGGACAAAGAAACGAGGTCGAACATTGCAGCAAATTCGTAAGTTGATGTATAACATTACAATATTAAAAAATGAGGTATTCGTTTGTTATATAATCCAAAGTTGAGATGGTAAAATGTAATTTGCCATTTTTAAAATTTGGACGAGCGGGTGGGCTCCGGGCTTGCCATGTCATCATTTAACGGCCAAATTGACAGAATATTTATCGGATGTCTAACAATGAATTGTAAGTTGATGTACGATATTGTAGTGTTTAAAAGATGAGGTATGAGTTTGTTATGTAATCTAAAGTTGAGGTGGTAAAATGTAATTTATCCAAAATAATAATAAAATGACAGATAAAACAAACTAACACCCGCGCCACTCGTGACTTCCTTCATCCATCTCGCATTCCACGACCGCAATTCTCCACATCAGTCCTCTCCTACAGGCTACACCGCATCCCTTCAGGCACATATATATTACTTGTCGCCAGATATTCAACCATCGTGTCCTTATTGCCCCAAGTTTTAAGATTCGGATAATGAATACAATATTTCTCTCCCCCTCACCCCAAAAAAATTAAAATTAGAAGATGAGTGATTCATGAATCTTATGCAATAAATAAAAGAAAGAAATCAAATTTAAACACATAAAACACAATAATCAAACCAAGTTTGACGAGAGATCAAGGAGAGGAGGAGGAGGTGGTGGTCACGACGTGGTTGAATGAAAGTTGGGCAGCGAATGGGGATGGAGCCGACGGTAAGGTGTTACGGATACCGAAGTTGTGTAGGGGATGTTGATGGTGTGTTGCTCAGTTTATCTTTTATTTTAATTTTGGTTATTATTATTTACTATTAATTATATTATTATAATCATTAAAAGTTAAAGGTGTTAATTTTTGAATTAAATAGATAAACACATGTGAACAAATTACAGAGAAGACATACATGAGATATCAAAACGGGAATAGTCGACCCTCTTAATAAAACAATCATCTTAGCAGTCTAGAGATTACAGAATAATCTTAAAACACGTGTTCTGACTGGAAAATCTGAACATCCACTACCAGACACATGGGGAAGTTACAACTTCAAATGCATGGCCGGATGGCCCCCAACCCGTGGGGAGCCTAAATTATTACATGTGGTCTAGCATGCCATAACATCCACTTATATATAAACTATAGAATTATTAGAGAGACGAATCAAATATCTACTTCTAACAATATCGATATTGTCTTAAATTTGGTAATTACCAAATGTATAATTCGTTAGGTATAAGGTTTTATCACAAAATGTCTTAGTATTAGTTTGAGCGAGGTTAGAATATTTAAACTCTTATTTTCTCATAGATACAGTCGATATGAGATATTTCAACATAGACACGGTATGGACCCTAAACCCAAAAACTTAGTTGGTATGAGATTCAAAATTGTTTTTAAATTTTAATAATTAAAAAAGAAAAAATATCCAACGACAACTCCCCATGTATTTAGAAATTACTACCAAATTCAATTGGACACATCAAGATATCCAAATAGAGGGTTGGAGGAGAAGGAGACGAGAGAGAAAGATAGGAGAGAATAAATTCAATTGGACAGAACAAGAGATCCAAAGAGAGTCGGAGGAGAAGGAGAGGAGGGAGAGAGGAGAAAGATAATACAGAGTGATTCGGAAGGGAGGAGAGAGAAAGAAAGGAGAGGGGAGAGAGATTAGATAAAGAGCTAGCACAGAAATATCGGAAGTGAGAGGCAAGGAGAGAGAAAATAGTGGTTTGAAGTTTAAGGACTCTAAAAAACTCATTTTTTGTGTTTTCTAGAAGTAGACTAATTTTTAAGTTAGTTTTGAGTCTAGTTTTTGAAAACAATTCAGACAAATAGGTATTCAAATTTAAAAATGTAAAACTTAAAAAAAAACAAAAACAAAAAAAAGAGTCTAAAAAGTTGGATTCAAATAAAGTACCAAACAAGTTCAAAAATATTTGAATGTGTATTTTAGATTTCAATGAAAAGGATACCCGTACGAAACCTAGGTAAATTTGGTCAAAACCAACCAATTGAAGTATTGAACTAAGATTAATTAATTAATAATAACGTTAATAGTAATTAGGGAAAATATACAGTACTCTTTAAAACCGGGGAATTGGTTAACTGAACGATAATGTAATTACGTTTATGCATAACATTCTACCTAGTGTACAGAATTAAACTTATTATAGTAATAACAATGTCTTTATGTATCATATTAATTTATTAACTATAATTATGTTACATTTTATAAATACAATGGGTTAAACATAATAATTTGGTCGAACTCGACGAGAATCGAACTTAAAATCTTTTACTTATAGATGAAGATGAATACGCTAGACCATAGTACTAATGTTCATTATTAATATGCAATATTGGACAGTTAACTTTGACAATTTTATGATATAACTTTATCTTTTTTGTAATTCAAACGTTCAATGTTTATGCTTAAGATCATATGGTAGCTAAGGAGCTTAAAAATGACTAATGATAATGTGTAATTACATGACGTTCACTAATAATGACTTATTTCTATTTGTAACGTTGTTAATGGTGTAAGAATCAAAGTTAGTTGTGTAATAGACAATATCATGTATAAACTTACTATTATTATGTAACATTTGACAATGAACTTTGACGATTATATATTAAATTAAATATTATTTAAACAAATGACCATACGTTTTTCTTTTAGAAACAGAGTACCATAGAATTTCCCCAAGTAATAGGCTTTAGATATTAATTTCCACCCTGAATCATGAAGCTCCAGAAACTCGTACTGTCTTTGCGGAAATGACAATTTCTTTATGAGAAATGATCAGGGGATTTTCCCACAAGTGTGATATTCTATGGTTGATGATGAATAATTTTTGCGGAAATGACTTTTTTATGAGAAATTATAAGAGGATTCTCCTATAAATATAATATTTTATAAATTATTTATCACATCACAAAATATTAATTTTTATGTTAATATTATAAAATATTATGCTAGAAATATAAGGAACAAATAATCTATAAATTGTCTAAGTTTTAAGAGAGTCCTTATCCTTCTCTTTCTTTATTCATCTCACCACTTCCGTGCCACTTACGATACGATCATACGACGAAAGATTCATGGCAGCTCGCAGCCACCAAGCCGCCACCGAGCCGCCTCACCCTTAAATAATTCCAAGTTTCCAATCAGAAAAGAAAACTAGAAAACCGCCCCGCTATAAACCACATAACAAAAATCACGTATATATCACCATACGCTCTATAAGTTAAATCAATATTTTCATCACTAAACCCCCCCCCCCCTCTCTTCTCTCTCTCTCTCTCTCTCTCTCTCTCTGTGATGGAAAATTACCCAACATTCTTTTCTTCATCCACATCGCCTGCTCCTTCTTCCTTGTCATTGAACATGGGAAACCCAGCTCATCATGCTTACAATAGTACTGATCTTCGCCAATTCCAAAGTAGTAAATCATCGAATGGGTTCTTAGGGCTGATGTCAGAGATGGGGGCTTCAAACAACATGATTAAGAACAATTTTAGTTCTCAGGGAAAAAGCGTCGGAGGATCTGGAACTAGTGCGCCAACTGTGAGATTAGGGATGAAAAAAGGAGATCAGAAAAAAATAAGAAAGCCGAGATATGCTTTTCAAACAAGGAGTCAAGTTGATATACTTGATGATGGATATAGATGGAGGAAGTATGGTCAAAAAGCAGTGAAGAACAACAAATTTCCAAGGTATGTACATACAGGTAGCTAGCTTCTTAATTAGTTTTGTTATGAATGATATAAATATATATATATATATATATATGTATATGTATCAATTCAATTGTGATCAATATATACGTTATAGCTCCAAGCCTTCTGTTTCCCTGATCAGCTCTTAGCTAGGCTGCTGAAAAATATCTGGATATTTATGTAAGATGATCGGCAGACAAATAATCTTGAATATAATCCGAAGACAATATAGCATGTGTATAGTTGTGTGAAGAATATATTCACAAATGGTATGGAACTTTCTTTAGATAAATCATGCATGTTCAACTCATGTTTGATTAACTACCAGGTCATCCGTTATAGATCATGGTGTCCTTTCGCTTCTTAAATCTTGCAATTCTCTCGATGGGCTTGGTTAGAATGTTCACTTTACTACTGTTTAATCCTTGTAGTACTAAAAAAGTATTAAAAAAAAAAAAAGATCTATAAACTGAATAGATAAGGAATTGTTTCTGTAGATCGAGTTATGAGTACTAATAAATACGATCCCAGGCAATTTTGGTTTTAGAGTACTAATCTTGGAGATTCAAGCAGTTAATAAAGTTAAAGAAGCCCGAGCTCAAGTAATTGAAACTAAGAAGCTTAACAATGCAACATTAATTAGAGTGGCAAAATTTGTATAAGGAGTTTGCCAGTGCAGTCAACTTGTTCTTGATATTTGCTGCAGCTGCTGCTTCTGAGACTTCGTATCATAATGTTGAGACTGAACCTCATATTGGAGAAAGATGAGACCTTGCATGTTATAAGGAGTTGAGTTAATCCCTATATTGCCAATTGGTTAAGATATGGTGATAGCTCAACATTTTTCAATAAGGTCACTGAGAAACATTTAATGTTATTTAAAAAAAAAGGAATTGTTATTAGCATTCCAAAAATCTCATTTTACACTCCAAACTTTCTATAATTAGAAAAAAAAATGTACTTCTAAGCAACAATTCTTTTAAAAGAATTAAATTCTGATACATCAAGGGGAAAAAAGGAACTGGTCTAGATATGATCTGCGTCTCTATTAGAATATTCTGTTTGATGATTTGATCATGTTCTGATTCCACATAAAATCGAGTCATTATCTTCATGCAAATGTTTGGATTCTTCAACTGCTCGTATATAGAACTAGTGCCCGGAAAACATTACTATATAATACATATTCCAACCTGCATAGAAATAAATCCATTAGTTTCCAAAAAAATTAGCAGTTAACTTGTGTATTTGTTTATTATTTCTTATTTTTTGCAGAAGCTACTACCGATGCACGCATCAGGGCTGCAATGTGAAAAAGCAAGTTCAAAGGTTAACGAAAGATGAAGAAGTCGTTGTGACAACTTATGAAGGCATGCATTCTCATCCCATCGAGAAGAGTACTGATAACTTTGAACATATTTTGAGCCAGATGCAAATCTACACTTCATTTTAATTAGTTATATGTCAATGTGCACTGCTTAAAGAGACATATGTAATATTTTACATGCAAGCTGTAGTTTGTGAATAATTGTGTAGTTTAACTTGTAACAAAAATAAAATGTACGCATACGCGTCAGAAATTTAGATTTCACACTATTAATTTCAGGTTTTATTCTATCAGCTCTTACTTCCTTAACCTACTCAATTTTGTTTGTTTACCCTCTAATCCTATTCACATTTAATTTTTACATGCACTCCATCCAATTTCGATATTGTTTCCAACATAATTTGTTTACTCTATCCCTCTTGATTTTTAGGCTCCCTCACACACACACACACCCTGTGAAACTCCGTACTTTAAAATAATATGTGTTTATTATAAGTTTTCTTATATCATATATACACATATGTATATGTGTATGTGTATGTTTTCTTTGAGTTGATAGAATCTTTAGCTCTCTATTAATCCCTTTAAAAGCTTCTTGTAGACTTTTATGAGTCGGTTGAGGTGTTGTGGCAATATGTAGTCATTATAGACTTCCACCTAAGAACTTTAGGTGATGACTATCTCAACCTTCCTAATTAATTGGACGTGTGTTGTATTATTCTATCTCCACCATTTATAGGCAACCCATTTATAGGGCAACCGTTTGTCAATCCAATGTCGACTTACATTACCACGCAGCACCTTGTAGGAGAATTCATTTGGTTTGATCTGTAGCCACCCAAGCCAACCAATTAGAGCCTAGTGTTGGCCGCCTCTTTTCCATTATAAATAGGAGGACTGCTCCATGGTTTTAGGAGCAATGCTTCACTTATTACATTTTTTATACCATATTTGTACCGCCTCTTTAAAAGGAAGTAGGGTCCATCAACATATTTGTGTTTTATCTCTATTAGAGATGTGATACAAATGTAGTATGAAAAATATGGTAAGAGTAAGATTTTTGTTGTTTTAGAACGTGAAAATGAAAGAGACTGCATGAATTGCATGCAAAGTGAAAGTCACCTATATACATACATAGTTCTAGCACATGTGTGATTGTGTAAATCATTAGTAGATTGTATTTAGGATAGTAGAAGATCATTTCCTTTTAGGATTGTATAATTAGGCAACGAATCCTCCTTGATTTACTATAAGTAAAGGCACAAAAATTGAGGAATAAAGCACATAATTCCTCAAGCCTATTCTCCGTCTTTCTATCTCCTTTGCCTCACCTCTCTCTCTTTCTCTTAGATAAAATAGATCATAACAATTTTAAATATATATATATATATATATATATAGAGAGAGAGAGAGAGAGAGAGAGAGAGAGAGAGAGAGAGAGAGAGAGGGAGAAGAAAGAGAGCTTAGTTTTAAGTGAGTTTGTTAGATTGTTGGTGGGTTTGTTTTGTCAAGATTCCAGGTATCAATTGAGGTGAGTGGTTTATGTAATGTGTTCTAAAACTTCTTGTTTTACGGCACGCTTAACTTTGTTGGTGGGTTTGTTTTGTCAAGATTCCAGGTATCAATTGAGGTGAGTGGTTTATGTAATGTGTTCTAAAACTTCTTGTTTTACGGCACGCTTAACAGACATATTATATATTATGCTCACTGCACGACAGTGATTGTTGCTTAGCCCTCACCCTTTTATTTTACATATGATTTATTTGGCAAGACAACGAGCTGAGATTGTGTTAGATGTAGGATTTAAGAGCTTTATTATTGTTCTGCACACTAGTAAGGATTTTTGGATTATTTGTATAAGAGGAATTTTTATCTTTAATTTCGTATTATTTAAATTACTTTTATTCACGCACCAGGCATAAGGTTTAATTTTCAACTAATTTTGGGTCCGGTGCGTGACATGCACACCTCAATCTGAATGCCGCATCCAAGACCTTCTCCATGTATAGATAATGATGTTGTTATCCCCAAACACTTTTTTACTTCTCACACATCTCCTGTTAATTTATTCCTATGATCTTCTTCAACTCATTTGATTTGAAAGTCGAAAATTGAGAGAAGTGTGGGAAATAAATAGAGGTGCGTGGATAGCACCATCTGCTTAGATAATTGTTAACTCTAGAAATTACAAGACTTACGTGGCACACATGCAGAGTAATTTACTAAGCTAACTGCATCCTTCTTGTGAATGCGGGTGCACCAACTCATAATCGAGTTAAGTCGGGCAAGTAGAATAGATGTAGTGATGTGGTGGTGTGGTGTTGAATGCGCTATTCACTTTTGTATTAAGAAACTACTGCCAAGAAACAAACTTTTCAGCCTAGAGTTCTCGAACTTGAAGACAAGGTTGCCTTTACTGTGAGGTGATAGGATTTTTAGTATCTACGCAAATAGGGTTAAAATCACTAAAAATACTTGCAAGAGTACAAGGTTGTTATAGTATAAATAGCTCAAGCAATGTCGTTTTCCACAAGGATTGAATGAATAAATTTATGAAAATACCAAATCTTAATTAATTATTTGAAAACAAAGATTGGAAAATGTTAATTTTGAATTTAAAAATAATAAAAACGAATTTAACTAAAAAGGTTAAAGAAATTAGCAAAGTAAAGAAAACTAAAGAAAACGTTTTGAAAACCAAATTGTAAAAGCCTAGGGTTTCGTCGTGCCCTTAACAATCCTATGCAATTTTATCAATTACTTATGAATTTCTACATACATGTTTTGAAGGTTTGGTTTTCCTAATACATATTGTCTTTGTGATGTTCATGCGAAAACGTATATCTAACATGCAATCCATCTGTGATGTTTAGATCAAATATAAACATGCAAGACTCATTAAGCTTTGTGAAAATCCTTTGAAAAACCATGCAATCCTTAAGAGCGTGATGTTCGCCTTAAGTGAACTTACAATTACTAATCACAAGAAGCCCTCCTCAATTTCAGGGTGATATTCCAACAGAAATAACATCAAATTACTTGTCTAAAAACCCTAATGGTCGCGAATTACTAAGACAATTAGATAGTTTAATCACTGTGGTTAATATCTCAAAGCAAGCATGCATCCATTCATAAGCAAATTAATAAAATCACATATTCATGCTATGGCTCGGGTATTCGCCCTAGCAAAAGAACTAGTTACAAACAATCTTAATAAAATATTATTAAGAACAAGGATAGAAAACACCTAGAAAATAAACTTGAATTGTCAAAGGCTTGTGCATGCGTTTCCTCCTCTCCTTCCCCTAATGGCTAAAAAACCTTATTTATACTACTCCAAATTAAAACCCTCATAGAAAAGGTTTTCTAAAAATTAGGAAACATAATAAAATAATAAAACAAAAAATAAAAGGTTTCCTATTTAAACTAAAATTCGGACTTCTCAGAAAATTAGTCTTTTGACCAACCAAATCAACTCCGATTTCGTCCAAAAAGGTCTCTTTTGAAAGCTTGAGACCTACCCTTCAAATCCTCAGAAGGAATCTTTCTTAAAATATGCCATATTGACCTCAAATATCCAAAACGTCCAGAAACGTCAATTTGGGAAAGCTGCGCGCTGGGGATTTATTTCATCGCCATGGTCAAACGACTTGGTAGAAAAATCTCAAACTTTGACAAAATCATCTTGAAAGAGTCACGAACATTCTCCAATTGGAATCACTCCAAAATTCATCCGTTTAATCACTTTTTACTCCAGATAAAGTCGCATGTCCTACGTTGAAAATATATAACAAAATATCAAAATTCTACAAAAATAACCAATAAATTATAACTAAGAATATATAAAATATATGTTATAATATGGACTCATCATGAGGTTTAATCAAAATTCGGCTTTCAATTTACCAAACACTAAGTAACCTAATAACTCTTCACTTTGTCGAAAAAATTAATGAAGTGACCTAGTTTAAAGGACAAATATCAGTGGCCATGCTAGAAAGCAGAATTTACTTTGTTGAATGTTTAAACGTGTCAGATTTTCTGGCACCAAACGAAGAGTCGTCCATTACCCCGAAAATGGCGACCAGTGCGGCTACAACATAAATGAGATCGGAAAAAAAAAGAAGGAAAAATGTAGCATTCTTACATATGCTGCTGATCACCATTTATTCTTAAAATACTCACGAAAAATAAGCCCTTCGATTAGATCCTTATGACGCATTAGATTGAACTTTATGCCAAACATTATATATGTTCTTTTTTTAAAGAGAGAAGTTTACACCTTTATTGTTGAATGGACGGTTGAAAGGATAAAAAAAAAAAAAAAAAAAAAAAAAAAAACAACTGAAATGACATAAAATCGAAAATAATGCTTCTCCTTTGCACATTTGAATTTCAGTGTCTCATTTGTGCTCATGACTTAGTGTTGGGAAGAGAACCACATCACAAACAAGAGTCAGTTCTTTGGCAGAACATATGGACTTTTTTATTTTATTTTTTTGTTTAATCAAATTGCATTGTTTACAATCCCAAAACGAAACTTTTAAAGCATTTCCACCCATTTTTGTGGATTTGGATCTACAACTAGACTTATGACATTACTATTTACTTAATTATAAATTATTGTGGCGAATTCGATATCAAATTAAGTTGTTTATTGTGTAACTTAACCGAATTCTATTTTTCCTTAGAATAAAAATATCAATGTTCTAAAAAATAATAATAATAAACTGTCGTAACAGTTACTATTCACTCATTGTCAAAAGTAATTCACATTGATTTATTTTATTTTATTTTAATCTATAATTTAATTATTTAATAATTATTGAACGGATGAGATTAATTTAGAATATGTCACTATGATTATGCCACATGTCCATGCCTATAAAAAATATACTTTAAAATTTCGAGTAGATTTCAGTTGCTCTTGTCATGTCATGTGTCTTCATCTTTGTTCAACTATGTGTATCAGAAATCTTGCTTAGATTCTCGAGAAGATTTCGGTTGCTCTTGTTTTGCTTTGACTCCACCTTCAACGGGAGATGCCATTTTTGTAAGCATAAACAAAATAGGAATGTAGAAAGTAAAAGATTGTATAGAGTTTTGGTGTGGGAAGTGAAAAAAATGATTTAGTAGTATTTGTAGAAGAAATTTACAAGTAATCGTTGGAATGTTTTTTTAACTTTTATTCGATTTTTTTTCTTATTTTTAGATTTAAAATAAATATTAGTACAAAAAATAATAAGAATCGTTGGATTAAAGTAAGAATTTAAAATGGACATTTGAGATTGGGCCATGTCGTAAGTAGCTGTTGAAAGCCATCCGACAATTGTGGCGGGTTGCAGGTTTCAGAAACTGTCGCGCCACTCGCCAAGCTAGCCGTGTGTTGGCAAAAAAAAATAATTATAGGGACATGCTAACATCAACACCAAAGATTTAAGTTTGGACTCATAATCGACATGAAACTAGCCATAGCAGATGAGTCTTGGCAATCGAAAAATAAGTGGAGTTGTGTTTTGGGTTGAATTTGGGATCTGACCATGTCAACTTTAACATGGATGAAAATGCTCTACAATTGTATAGTATTTTCGGTAATTTGTTACCTAGAAAGTCAAAGGCTAAGTGACACTGTATAAGCAACATTTAGGGTATTAGGATTGTAACATTTCATATTATTATTGTCACAACCCATCCCGGAATTTTAATTCCGAGGACGTGAAGTTATGAAAATGCCCTTAAACGGGACTAAGGGGCGTAAAATATGTTGTAACTTGATGATTTGGGGATTGGGTAGGATCCCACCTCCCTCAAATCTCTCCCCCATTTCTGCATCTTGTCTCTCTCTCTCTCCTCCCTCACAAACCTCTCATTCTCTCTGTAAGTTCTCTCTCTCTCCTTCGAACTCACACGGACCACCCACAAAACCACCCTAAAACTATACCAACGAAGGATTTAAGGCCACCATCGTACTCCTGAAGACCACACGAACACGATGGTACCAATTTCAGGTGAGTTTCACTTCGGAAAACATGGATTTCAATTTCACTGTGCGTGTGCACTGTTCATGCACACGTAAAACTTGATGTTTTCTGGGATTTTGAAGCTTGTAGGAAGCTTGGTGAAGTCCTAAGGAAGCTCGGAGTGCTTCGTTTGAAGGATTTGGACGTCGGGATCACGAACTGTAAGTTCGGCCGAATTTTCGTATTTTTGAAAATGTTTGATTCCGTTGTTTTTAGGCCCTAAAACTAGTCCAACGTGGTAGATTATGATTGGGGCTTCATTTTGGTATAAATTACGTGAAAAATGGACATAGGAACACGGAGAACGACAAGTTCAAAGTTTGGCCGGAGCTTTCGAGGGTTTTTCCGGCGAATCCACGGCGAGTTAGGGGTCGAGGAAGGTATGGATGTGTTAGTCTCGTCAATACCTTCATTTTGATATATAGTACGTCGAAAATGGTTAAGAAATGAAAAAGTTATGACACTTTAAAGTTTACCCAGAAATTCCGGCAAAACACCATCTCCGGCGACGCGAGGAAGAAGACGCGCGCGTGGGCAGCGCGTGAACAGGGCGCGTGAGGGCGCGTGAGAGCTCCAAATTGAGTTCTGAAAATTGTCACGCGTTCGTGACGTCGTGTAGATCACCGTGGTATATTCATACACCCAAATTGAGCAACGTATGAGAAAGTTATGGACGAATGTTTGGTGTATGTGCATTAAATAATGTCAATTTGGTTACTGTTTGTATAGGTGAAAATTATACAAAAGAAGAATGTAACCAATCTAGGGGAGGCTCAGGGACCTACGAGACGTCGATGTGATCAGTGAGTGGGCAGTTATTTTTCAGTATATATATATACGTATGCTTGACGTATTTCCCAGAAAACGTATTTATAAAGAAATACGAATTAAATATCCTGTCATATATGCATCATATTTTAATATGTGCATTACCATAATTATGCATACTGTTGCATGGTGCTGAGGAGGCCCAGGTAAGCTACATTTGAAATACATTTGATATACGTATGAAATACGTTTAGAATACGATTGAAATATTATCATCACATGCATTAGTAACGGCATACATTTATATATGTGTATTGGTGCTGTGGACGCACAGGTAAGTGCCAGGTAAGTGGTATTCATGTTGTTATGCAGTAGTAGTTTGAGAGGATTAGAGAGCTCATAATCTGCACCCCCGGTGTTAGTGCTCCCGCCCGAGGCCAGGGCACAGCCTTCACGTGTATGTTCACCAGCACCGCATGCTCGCCTTGGATCCAAGTTAGGTGCAAGCCTGTCGTACATACCACATTAGGTGGTTCCGACTTGTAGGTGACCCGCGATTTATCGCACAGCTTCACGTGATCGTAGCACTAGAGCATATATATATTACACCCAGCCTGTCGTACAGACCACGTTAGGTGGTTCCGACTTGTGTGCAGATTCAGATATTGAGTTGAGATTGGAGCTCTATCTGCAGCCGTACAGGTCACGTTAGGTGACTCCCGGCTGCCAGATTATATGTTATTGATGTGAACTATACTTGAGCATTTACATTTATTATGAGATTCTAATGTGGCATATTCTCAAGCATGAATGGCATATTTTGGAGCATGATTGGCATATCTATACATACGTATATATGTTTATTTTCTGGAAAGTATACTTGTTTTACAGCGAGGGGTTAGTATATGCAAAAGAGAAAAGAAGGTTTTGAATACGTTCGTTTTGCTGACCCACTCAATTTTGTTTTACGCCCCTCCAGGTTTAAGGAAATGCAAAGGTGTGGTGACTACGAGGAAATTCAACGGTGTTCTGACAGAATGGACCAAATAAGGACTCACCTTCGGGTGTTTTATCTTAGAAATTGTATCTTTAAAGCTTCCGAACTGTGCAAATGGTTACGTCACTCTCACGTGACGGCCAGCATGCCCTCCTTCGGGACGGGGTGTGTCAATTATAGTAAGTTAAAAATTCATAAACATTTGAAAAGTAAACACACACATTACTTTTTAAAAAAAAAAAAAAACTTTAATAACATCCAAGCAAGGTTAAAAGTAAACACAATTACTTAAATAAAATAAGAATCTAGCGACTAATTTGACCAAAATTAAAAGCAACCCAAGCGAGATTTACTATATTCATGTGAATTATTTCCTTTACCACTATAAATGAATTATTCAATTATTGTTTACTAATAAATAATAGGGGAATTAACTAGGGGTGAATTCGAAAAACCAAAAACCGAAAAAGGGGACCGAAATCGAAATCATAACCGAAAAATCGAACCAAAAAAAAAATCAAACCGAAAATAGAAAACCAAACCGAACCAAAATAGTTTGGTATGGTTTCGGTTTTTGTGGTCCGAAAACTGAATCGTACCGTTCCAAACCGAAGTTAGTGTTAAATGATGTCGTTTTACCCCTTAGATAGGTGATGTCGTTTTTTACTCATAAGTTGGTGCCCTTTTTTTATTTGTATGTAGAAATGGCAAGTGGAAATTCAAGAAAATGTGCTATGTTGCCCCTAGGCAACCTAAGCGTTAGGAAGCAAACTCTCAGTCAAACGTGAGCGTTGAGCTTGAGGAATTGAAGAAGTGTGGAAGACATGAAACTTTGCATGTTTATTTGAATTTATGATTTTAGTTGGAATGTTTAGGTGTAGAAGACTTGAAGGTTTACGTGTAGAAGCCTTGAAATGTGATGTTTCTTTCAAGTTGGACTTTTGGAAGACTTTAACTTTGATGTTATTTTTAAGTTAGGACTTTTGGAAAACTTGAAACTTTGATGTTTATTTTAAGTTTTAGACTATAGATGACTTGATTCTAGTTAACTTTGAATGTTTGAACTTTGATTTTAATGTCTTTGATTTAGGTGGAATATTTGTTTTATTGATTGTGTTGGAATTGTTAGTTTGAAGTTTTTTTTTTTTTGAAGAAAAGAAAAGGAAAAAAAAAAAAAAAACGGGTACCAAATTGAAACTGAACAAAAAAACCAAATAAAAAAAAGCCGAACCGAAAGAAAACCGACGAAAAAGTGAACCGAATAATAACTTTGGTATGATTTCGGTTTAAGCAAAAAACTGAATCGAATTGTACCGAACCCACCCCTAAAATTAACGTAGAGTCAACACTATTTATGAAACAATCCAATTATAATAAGTTCTTATATAATTTTGGGTATTTTTTGAGAAAGCATCTGTTAGATACTTTTATAAGTCAAAAACATTTTTTGGTGTTTTTTATGTTAAACGCGGCCAAAAACATATTTAATTAAGAGAGAAATTTACACAGAACACATACACAATTACCACATGACATTTTAATTTTCATAATACAATCTCATATATTGAAAATTTACAAATTTACAAATATTTTTATTTCTATTAATTAATGAAATCTTCTTTGTCAACCAAAAGAGAATAAAAAGATTATTTAGTCTTCTATCATACAAAAAAAAAATGATGAACAATAATGTAATTTCATAGGTCAAAATTTTACTACCTCCAATATTAAAAAAAAAACAACTCTCTCTCTCTCTCTCTCTCTCTCTCTCTCTCTCTCTCTCTCTCTCTCTCTCTCTCTCTCTCTCTCTCTCTCTCTCTCTCTCTCTCTCTCTCTCTCTCTCTCTCTCTCTCTCTCAAAATATGTAGATAAATGCTAATTTTATTAAAAAAAAAAGGCACAATAACGATAAACTCGTTGTTTTAATTAAAAAGGGCCTTTGTACTACTAATCGAGCCCAAGGTCATTTTGCTTTCACGGGCGGAAATAGGGTTGTCGCCCTTGCTCTACAGAAGTAGTCGATTCTCAGTTTCCTCAGTAGCGAAGGAGGGAGAGAGAGAGAGAGAGAGAGGAGAGAAAATACCCGGAATTCGGAAAGAGAGAGAAAATTCGATTTCTTGTGAAACAATTTACCAGCTCTGTGATCTCCAAAGGAGGAGGAGCTCCGATGCCTTGTCGCTCTGCCGTTTAGTCTCCGCGAGAGGATACCTAAATATAATCAGAGTCGATGGCTGCTCTCCCTCTAGGCAAGCTCACCATTCTCGTCGGCGCAGGTCCGTACAAAAATCCCTCGCTCCTCTTTTTACTCATTCAATTTTGTAGTATCTCAAACTCCATAGCAGTCTATTTTGTTACGTTCTCGAACCCCGTTGTAATTGAGTCCCGAACTGGTGTATTATTTTTAATTTTTGATTTTGGGCATAGTACTGGCGGAAAGAAATCATGCCCATGCACCTGGTGCGGGTTCGATCCCCCTCCCTCCCCCAACATTTAACAATTCAACCCACTACTATCGTTTGTCAAAAAGAAAAATGCTAGGGTTTTCGATTAACCCTGGTTCTATCATTTGGGAACACTGAAGGGATGCTGGGTGGTAGCTGGAGGAAGTATGCGTTCTTTTGAATGTACTGTTAATCCGACATTGCAATGGAGAAAGGCGTCTGAGAGTGTGAAAGTGGAGCTGTATTGGTATTTGAGTATCCGAGCCATATTAATTCTGTTGGTTTTTGCATTTGATTAAAAATGTGCAGTGTTTTATGTTTATTAAGGAGCTTAAGTCGTGCTTAAACCAGCCAAGACTCTGTTTTGTTATATGGGTTAGTGGTATTTTTAGGAGAATCGGATGGTATGCTGTGAAACGTGAAAGTGTAGGCTTTTAGGTATTTTAAAACTAGGTGGAAATTGGTTCACCTTGTGTGGTTATGTGCTTTCTTGCTTCTCGATTTTTCATGTCCGCTTGTCACCTGTCCAGTCCCATTCGAGTACTAGCTCCTGACCTCATCTAAAGGGTTCTAATTAATCTGGGTTGGTCTTCGTATTGGTAGTTTCTCATGATTGGTGAACCAACTTATTGCAATTGTGGGGTTTGACATAAAATTGTTAATTTATGCTGTCTTAGTTGAAGAGCATGTATTTCTAATCAATTGGTGTTTCGTATGCTTCTTAGGCATTCTTGGTTCAGTTCTTGCAAAAGAAGGACGTGTATCTGATGTTGTCTCTGGTGCTTTCAAGGTAGTTTCTCATGCTACTTCTGTTTTGTACTTCAAATTTTCTGTTTTAAAGTCTATGTATGGGTGGCATCCAATGTATTACATAATACATATTGATCTTTCTGCCAGCTGGTGATGTTGTATCCAAGGACTGAGTATTTATATCAATCAGGATAGGAGGCTAGAGGTTCAATGTTCTTGAGGGCTTTTGAGAAGAGATTAGGACAATAGGGAAATCTGTGTGTCATTACAACTTCCAAGATTTTATCGGGATACAATTTGCATATTTTGTTGGGCTTGGCTGTATTCTTTAAACTATATTTAAATAAAAATCTTCAGTTTTAATGTTCTTTGTTTTTCTTTAAATTGTATAAATTTTACTGTATATCATTACGACCATAAGATTTTATAGTATTTATTTTGACCACAGATTGCTTGGAAACAAATTAGACGAAGTGATAATACTTCGGCGGTTAATAAACCACACAACGACTCTCTGATGGCTCAGGTTTCGTATTTTCTTCTACAGTTTTTATTACTTATAATTGCTTTTAAAGTAGTTGGATACTAGAACAGTTATGCCTTACCACACACATTGAGCAACGACTTTTCTTTTTCTCGGTCAGCATCTGTGTGCTTTCATTATTGGAGCTTCGTATTTTAGTGAATGGCATAATGTGATTAAATAATTAAATTTGACAGATGAACAACCTACGGAAGGAGCTGGAGATAATAGCATCAAGTCGACCACCAGTTACAGTTATAACTATGAGTCGAACAGGTTTTGATTACCTTCCCTTGAGTTCTGAACATGGTTATTTATTGTCTGGATTAGTAAGCACACCAACAAAACCTTAATAAACTAACAAAATTACGCGTTTTTTATATCTTTTTTTTTCATCCAGTTTGTAAACATCTTATGGCTCAGCTAGATGAGCATGAATATATGTTATTAATCAAGTACAAGGTTTTCATAAAATTTATTGTTATGTGTTGTGTATATAGGTCTGTAACTATCAGTTTGTGATATTCTGTGACATGGTTTTGGTTACTGCAGGTACTAGCAAATATGGTATAATTATTGTTGTAGTAGCCGCAGGATATGGCTACTTTTGGTGGAAGGTAAGAGGTTTTATTTAGTACGATATAATAAAGAGGTTAAAGCTTCCCCCTGGGCCAACTGATCAAACTTCTTTTTCCAAATTCTACCTATCACTAAATCATGGATGTTAATAACATTCTTGATTTGAAAAATGACTATTTATCTATGACTTCTGTGGCTAACTTGTTTAGCCATAAAGAGAAAAATTTGTACTTGAAAATGTAGTACTGATATGTGTTTGTGAATTCCTTTACATTAGTGAAGACATCAAACTTCAGCCATTAGATACTTTGGTTCTTTTCAGTTTTGGTATCTACTACAATTGCTAAATGATAAGCACTACCAGTTAAGACATGGATTCAACCCCTTTATGTTTCTCCTTGACATGTTGATATGATCTACTATAAATAACAATAGTGGATCAAGGTATACAACGAGCAAAAGTTATGATAAAAGGCCCGGGTCTCAAAAGAGATGTAGCATTAATAACCATCTTAATAACTTCCTTACGTGCATTTGTTTGGTCCATCCAACTATGCCTGTTTGGGATGCTATAATTCTTTATCATCTAGTAGGATCCATTAATCAAAATGGTTACTGAAACAAACACTTTGCTTACTTGATATTTGCTTGCCTTTGTCTAGTGGGAAGTTATATCTAAACTTGATAATCTTCAAGTATTCGTGTCATAGTGTACAAAATCTAAAGTAGATGAATCATTTAATAATTTAGAATTGAATTTTGAGTATGCTCTCAAGGACTCTGTGTTTGTAGGGTGTTTATTGCGTAAAATCATAAATTTTTTAAAAGGTTGTAATTATGATAGGTATCGTTCCAAAATCTAACCCTGTTTGGTTTGATAAACAAATTATTTTTGAAAAAAATTAACTAGTGGATCAAACTTTGTTTTCTTCTGTTCTCTCTTGTCCAGAGGAGGCAGATTAACTTTGATTCAATCTGTTTTGGGAAGCTTGCCAATCTACTACATGTCCTTGTTCAAAATTCCTTGCGGGGTGATTGGACGCCTAGAAAAACTAATGAAAGGATTTCTTTGGGAGGGGGTGGAGGAAGGAAAGAAAAATCACCTGGTGAAATGGGAGATAGTTATTAAAAGTAAGGAGGAAGGGGGTTTAGGAGTAGGGAATTTGAGGAATCAGAATGAAGCGTTATTGGCTAAGTGGTTGTGGAGATTTCCAAAGGAATCAAATTCTCTCTGGCACAAGGTGATAAGAAGCAAGTATGGGCTGCAGGATAATGGGTGGAATGCAAATCCTCCATTGCGGGGCTCAAGTCGAAGCCCCTGGAAAGATATTTCGTGTGGTCTCCAATCATTTCTACAATGTTGCAAGTTTAAGGTGGGCAATGGGGAGAGAGTGAGGTGTTGGGAGGATGGTTGGTTGGAAGGGGGACCATTGAAAGAACAATTTCCTAGATTATTCTTGCTTTCGAGAAAGCACAACCAGAACATCGCAAGTTTTGTGGATCTTTCTATCAATTCTTTGAGCTGGAATTTTGATTTCAGGAGAAATTTGAACGAGGTGGAGATAGAAGAGGCGGCTAGATTATTACAGAAAGTGGAAAATGTTCGCTTGTATCAATCAAGAGTGGATGATAGAAGGTGGAAACTGGAATTATCAGGATTGTTCACATGCAAATCCTATCGCTCTTTCTTGAGCAACAATGGGATTGTGCAACATTTTCCACCCTCTTCTCAGATTTGGAAATCAAAAGTTCCTCCGAAAGTCAAAGTCCTTGTGTGGCTAGTGGCTTTTGGGAGGCTCAACACTTGTGATCAAATTCAAAGGAGAAGCCCCTTTATTTGCATTTCTCCCCATTGGTGCAGTTTGTGTAAAGCAAAGGAGGAAAGTGTTGACCACATTTTTCTTCATTGTTCTTACACGATTCAACTGTGGTGGAAATTGTTTCAGGAGGTTAGAGTAAGTTGGGTCATCCCAAAGGGTTGTTTCGAGCTTCTAAGCACTAATTTTGAGGCTCTAGGAAGTGGGAGGAAAGCTAAAGCTTTGTGGGGTTGTCTGGTGTCGGCAGTTTTTTGGAACATTTGGTTGGAGCGTAACAAAAGAATTTTTGAGGATTATTCTGGTGTGGGGGTAGCAGATCTGTGGGGAAGAATAAGATATTGGGCAGCTTTCTGGGCTTCAGTTTCAAATGATTTTAAGAATTACTCTCTTTCTCACATATTGTGGGATATGTTAGCAGTCGTAAAATGATTTTGGTTGAGGTTGTCCTACTTGTAATCTGATACTCTGGAGAGATTTTCTTGTTCTGTTCTTGGTGGATTTCTTATCCACTTCTGTGTATTACTCTTTGTTTTTAATAAACTGTTATAGTTTCTTCTCAAAAAAAAAGTTGTTTATTATATATGTGCATTTCTTGTATGTTTGCAGGGGTGGAAGCTTCCTGACATGATGTTTGCAACAAGACGTAGCTTGTCTGATGCTTCCAATTCTGTTGCTAAACAGCTTGAGAGTCTGTTTACATCAATTTCGGCAAGTCTTCTCTCTCTCTCTCTCTTGCTATTGATTTTCTGACGTTACTTTTTCTATTACCAAGTGAAATATTGTGTCTTGTATCTATGGTGGAATGTGTCTTGTATCTATGGTGGAATTGACGTGGTGCATTATGTAATAAGTTGGTCGTTATGTTGTTTCATGGTATGTTAAGTGCTTTCTCAAGAATGAGAGGAGCTTTTGTTTTTCTGTCTTCACTGATGCCATTCAATTAGTGTTTCACATTGACTATATGTCTACGCCATGAATATTCTGTTGCAAGTCAAGTGTTTCTCTCTTCCAAATGTTGTTGGTAAAATTTTATATGGACCCAACCATTTGCTCACTAGACCCATCTATTATTTATTTATATATTTTTCATAAGTTTCAATTCCTTAAACAAAAATAAAACTAAAAATGAGCCACCCCCTACCTAGCTGGCAAACTCTCTGCGATGGTGGACCAGATGCAGAAATTTTCTCTGTGAGGTTGCAGCCCTCCATTCCATTCAGATTTTTGATAGTGTAGAGAGCGAAAGCAAGAGATGAGAGCAGGGGCTGATGGTTGTAAGACTTAACGAAGTTGACGTTGTCGTTCCGGTTGGGCATGGCAGATGGTTGTTGGGTTTCTTTAGTTTTTCATTATTTTATAAATTTTGCTGAAGGGCAAATGTCGGAATTTAGAAATTACCAACATTTGGTTGGGTTTTATGAGCAAATTGTTAAGTCCACATATAACCATCCATGTTATGAGGTACTTAATTTATTTCCAAAAGGCCTTGGTTGTGGTTGAAACTTTTGTGATTTAGATGAACTCGTGTGATCATTAGATGATTTCATCTATTTCTGGTGGTTTCATGAAAGTCTGCATAATTCACAAGAAAATTTTATGAACCTGTTATGTTTGTCATGCTTTTGGATTGAATTTTCTTGTAATATGATTTTAATTAGAAATGAAAAATAAAAGTCTCTAACTTTGTAGATATTTTGTCTGATTTTCAGACCACTCAGAGGAAATTGTCTTCACAACTTGACAATGTGGAATGTAGTTTGGATGAAAGTATAGAAAATACGGCAAAGACACAACAGGAGGTGGGTATGTTAGATATTAGTAAGTAGTTTTGTTTGTATTTCTGTGATTCAAGTTCATTAACAAGAAACCTTCTATGCCATTTAGGTTGTTCAACTACAAGGAAGGACGGATACCATTAGCAGAGATTTTAAAAAAGTTCACCACGCAGTGCTGACTCTGGTGACTCATTGTTTTATTATTTCTTTTCATCTCTCACAAAGTATATTCATGAATGGAAAATCATATTCCTTATTTTTCTTTGGTCTCAGGAAACAAAAATTAATAGAATTGAAGGGAAGCAGGTATATAGTAGTTTACTCTTTTGATTTATGAGTTGTTATTCTCTGCCCTTGAATACTGTTTTGTACTGACGGTCTGGCCTTTGACTTCTAATTAGGGTGAGATTACCGGTGGAGTATGGAAGTTATGTGACTACGCCCTGAACATGGAAAAGGGCATAAATGCAGAACGCATTCAGGCATGTACTGATTATTTCCTGCATAACTGGAAGATTGATATTTATGTCTGATTCTGTAGTCATCTTACGTTACTTTTCCGTTGACTAATGATTGATTGTACTGCTTTATGTAACATTAATTTTTTCGTTTTTTCAGAGTTTATTACTTTTATAGTTTTGTAACTTTATTTTATCAGAATGAGCCTCAATTGATATGGTTCATTTGGCATTTTATTGACTCTGATTTCCACAATATTCAGGCATCACCATCCAGTTTTTCCAGGCCAGTTCTTGAACTACCACCAGCCTCCCCCTCATCTTTGGTGACCCCACCGAAGTCCTCGAGGCCAGCGCTTGAGCTACCCCCAGCATCACCCTCAAGGGTAAGATTGATGTTCAAAGTGTGTATAGTGGTTTGATATGCTATCTTATTAAGATAATATATTGAATTGGTTGGAGGCTTAACACCTCTATTCTTAAAACCAACTCTACAATTGTTTGAATTTTTACTTACTTGACTTTGTCTCATTTTCGGTTGAGGTATTTATAGTCCTATCCATCTCCTGTCGTTTCAGGGGAATGGTGGAATCTTGGAAGTGGTTGAGTCCTCAAATCGTGGCGAGGCTTCCAGTGAGCTTCGTGCTCCAGAAGGCACAAACAATGCGTCTTCCAGTTCTGGTTGGTTCGGGTTTGGGTTTCCAACTTTTAATAGTTCGGCTCTCCTGAGGACGCGAAGTGCTACAACTGGAATGGTTCAACGGAAACGATGAACTATTCAACCGTTATGAGGATCTTTGTATAGATCTGGTAAAGTCATTTAGAGTATATTCATATGATAATTCATCATTTGTACTCTCTCTGAGGTGAAAGCCTTGAGCTTTTAGACTGTTTAGTTTCGAGAGCCAAAACCTCAAATATAGCAAACGCCTTGTCCCCAATCGAAGTGACTGTAACGGGACGGGATGCTGAGAATTTTGTAGGGCAGACACGACGTAATATTGGTATTTAAGATGGTTACATTTTTTAGTACTTGTGTGTGTGTGTGTATGAATGATGCCCGTTGTCACAGAAGAGGTTTTAGTACGTTGTCACAGAAATTCCTAAGGGTGACTTTGTGTATGTACTCCTCTAATAACAATCTAGTCACGTTATGTGACTTTGATGTGATGATTAATTGAGTGGCGTAAGCATGCGGTGACAACTAAGAATTTATTATCGGCAATTACTCCACGAGAAATGCGAGCAATCTTTGCATTTGGACTCTCATGTTTTTTTCGTCGTTAATTCTTAGCTGAAAACATTAAAGGTTGTGTTTTTTATGTAAAAAAGATGTGTTATTTGAAGAAGCGAAAATGTTAATTGCAATACGGTTTTTAATAATTACGAATTGTGAAGTGAACACAAAATCAGAAATTACCATGAAACCCTAAATCCAGCTTCAGCACGACCTTTTTGAGCCTGTAATGTAAAGAGAGCTGTTTCGCGCCATTTTTCATTGCTCGGCTTCTTTGGCGCGCAAGCATAAAATATAAAGAACTCACACCGCAGTAGTGGCCCACCAGAGAGAGGAGCAAAAATGCAAGTCGTTCGATCTCAGAGGAAATCTTTCATCAAGGACGTCGTCCCGACCCTCCCTCTCTACCGCTCCGCTCCCGCCCTCGAAGTTCGTCTCGAAGAGTTCGAGCTCTTCGCCCTCGATCGCCTCCGAGGTAATTTTGTCACCTTCTCCAGAAACTTTGTAATTTCTCTTTCTCTGCTGATTTTTTCTGTCGAAACTTCCGGAATTATCTTTTAATTTTGGTTTTTGTTTGGTTGCTGAGAAAATTCTGGAAAAGGGAAACACTTTTTTCTGGTGCTAAGTTAAACCGTTCACCGTTTAGGGCGTGAAATTAACCGAAAAGGAAGAGCCAGTAAACTTGGGGATGAGAATGATTGAGATTCATAGCGGTATACGGTCTTGTATTTTTTGGATTAGTTTGTAAGTTTCTTATTAAGGTAGAAAATGCTGAAAAAAATTGATTAATTTTATGCTAGAGTGTGACTGTTTGGGAGCTGGGAAAATAGAATTGCTTTCCGAGTCGATTTTAGTATAGCTCCATGGCTTATTTCGGTTGGTCTGGTTTCCCTTTTTCTTCTGGATTTCGGAATCAAACAAAATTTGTGAAATTTGATTCGTGGCATTTTAATGGAGAAGGTTAAGTAAGTTCTTCAACGGAATATGAGTTTAGCGTTTTCCCCGCATGTATCTCGACAGTTGCAGTGATTGATGGTAATTACTGCTGTATGCAGTGCTTAAAGGGATTTCTGATGGATTATCACGCGGAAAGAAACCTGACGAAATGCAGAAGTTGGTAAAACCATAGTTCCAGGTTGAAATTCTTTTCATTTCCCTTGTTGCACCCTTATACAATTAACATTTAGGCATTTTACAGGCAATAGAACTATGGAAGACAAATATGAGGCATCCTCAGGCATCTGAGGTCGTCAACAAGGACATAATATCGCACTTTGTTCTGCGACTAGTTTATTGCAGAACGTAAGAACTTCTAACATTTTATTCTCTTAAAAGGTTTCCTCATTATATCTTATTTTACGTTGTTACTTTTTAATCTGCATTTAGGGAGGACCTGAGAAAATGGTTTCTTTCCATGGAGACTACCTTATTTCGTTACCGATTTATGAATGAACAACCTGAACCGCAGGTAATCTACATTTTACTTGGCTCATTCTGTTAGTCAGTTTATGATCAATATTCTGCTTTTGGTATTCAGCGGGCACTCATGGAAGAATTTGATCTTCCATACAAGGCAGTCAGTGGTTCAGAACTTGAGGTAATTATGTGCCTCGTACTTTCTAAAGTCTTTACGATATGATGTGCTCAATATAGAAAATGTGCATTTGAAACTAAGACCATTTCGGCATTTTTATGTCAGTTTCATACTTTCTAAACCCTTTAAATCCTTGGTATATACTGCAATCACCGTATAAGTTTGTCTTTCCTTTCAGAGTATTAGATAAATTGGTCCTGGTTTCACGTTCGCTCGGTGCTCAATCTCCACCAACTGGTAGGGGTGCATATTTTATATCACTTTGTAATGCCCGAGTCAATAAATTGTGCATTATTTTATAGTTGTGGATTTTCTTAGTTAAACTCAGATGCATTGTTTAAATGTTCTAATATCTGGGTGTGCGCAATAATGGGGTGTCTATGGCATGTTGTTAGGTCTTGGTCTTGCATTTGGCATGTTTATTTACGTTTTTAGAAGAACACGTACATTGTTCCTTCAAACACGTTTAGAAAAAGTGATTACTTTGCTGTTATCCATATTCTAAGTTTTCTCCTTTACTTTATCTTTTGCAGCTAGTGACATCTTCTTTAAGGTGTGTTTATCGTTGCTTCATTCTTCCTTTTCAACTGTATATTCTTTAATTTATTATTTGATCATGCTAGTTGATTTAGTTATTGGAGTACGGGAACGAGTCTCCCAACTTCTGTGTATTTGGTATGGAGAAAAACCATGTCTGAGGTTCCTGTTGGCTCAATGTTACCAAAAATACATATTGAGTTGTTTCTATTTATAGCCTGTGTTGCTTCATTGATGAAGTCAATTGTTAAGAAAAAGAAATTATTGAATGAATTTTAAAATTCTAACCAGTCGTAAATTTATGTCATATGTTATATAACTTATGTTTTATCATTTTGTTTTCTTTATGTTTAATTTCTTATTATCCTAAACCTCCATTAAGGTACCGTTTGAAGAAGTTCCAGAACTGGTAGCCAGTCGTAGAGTATTCATCAGTAAGGGGCATGCATAGACGATATACCTATAAAGTGACGATTGTCATTGATATCATTTTTGTTTGTTTGCTTCTCTCTCTCTCTCTCTCTCTCTCTCTCCACCCCCGAAACAATAGGTGGTTTCCCTTGTTGCCACACAATTCCGCAGTCTTCTATCAAAGGCACTTATTTTGACAAACAGGTTATTGTTGGCTATTTGTAATTCAAAGCTCATTGGTTATACCTGGTGTTACTATAATTGCTTTGTTATCTATTTTCAAAGAAAATCTAAGCATAAGGTTTTGGATTTCAAAATATCTGAAGTTGCACTTCTGCATGCAGAAAATGGACAACAACTATAGCAGAACAAGAGAAGGATCGGTTGACTCCTGTGAGAATCGGATCCCGAACCTTGTATTTTGAAACAGGCATTTATTTCCAAGTTAGGTTCTTGACATTTCTTTTCCTTCAATATCTGTTTAGATTGTTGAAGCCCTATCCTCAAGTTACCTGGGTCCTGACTATTCTGAGGTAGTTCTTTAATTGTTGTAGCTCATCTATTACCCGTAGGTATCGATCATGTAATTTGAAGTTAATTAGTCTGTTAACTGCCTCTGTAACCAAAAGAGTTTGGTCAGATTTCCTTGAAAGACATTGATGATGCAGCCAAGAGCTCATTTCCTCTGTGCATGCGCCACCTATTTGAAAAGGTATAAACATTGGGGTTTTGATGTTTTTATGAAGCGTAATTCACACTTTTTTGCTAATGTCTCTTCTTTGCTTCTTTTTGCTTGTGAAGATTTTATATCCGCCTCTGCTCTTGTTGTACTCATGCTACTTGCTTGCAGTTGAGGGAGGATCATCATTTAAAGCATGGAGGGAGAATGCAGCTAGGTCTCTTTCTCAAGGTTTTATCCTACAACCCGCATCACTCTCTGGTTTCTGTCCTGTCTTATGTGGGTATATTAGCATTTCAATTAGGCGGTCGGAGTCTAGATGTATGTAATGGGAAACTCCTTGGTAACATGTTATTTGATATATATAAACCTGCTGTTGCATGTGTATTTGGTACATAAACACTAGATACTAGTCAGTGACGTTTACCACTTACTGGGTTTAGTTGGTGCTTTTATATGTCTATATGCAAGTTAGCTAGAGTTTTCAAAATTATTTGAAGTCATACAGCCTTGTTGTGCTGAAACAGTCGTAGAATTGTGAATGATGATTTTGGAGAATGCAGAATGGCCTATATATTATGTAATTTATAGTTTTTTGTAGCGTATTTTGGCACATGAAAATTGTCAGCTGACGTTTATACGCACAACCTTGCTATGACAAACTGTAAAAGTTATCAAAAGAATCATGAATCTATCTTTCTCGGGCTCTTCTTTCCCCATTGGCTAAGTTTTCTGATTAACCTCTGTGTAGGGTGTTGGGTTGAAGCTGGATGATGCCCTTGCGTTTTGGAAAGCTGAGTTCTCGCAAAAAATGAGTATGGAGTTTCTTAAGTATTTCATCTACTCATTCTTAATAATCACACCATGCACAAGATTTTCTTTCAACATTATTTATCCATGTATGGTGGAAAAATTTGTTGTAAATTTGTTCGAAAATCATAGTGCATTGTATTATTAAGATGTTTTCCTGTTCCGTGCCTGGTCCTTGTGACTTTCTTGGAGTTTAATTCCAAGCTTTGCGTTTGATCTTTGCCATAGGTTGGTGCTGAAAGGTTTGACAAAGAGTATTCGTATGGCATACGCCACAATTATGGAAGAGAGGGGAAAAGAACGTTAAGACATCAAACTTAAGATTCAAGAGTATAAAGATGATATAGTCTTGATTCTACTCAAATAGTAAGAATTTTGAGTGATGTTATGTCTAGACTCATATCACGGGATCAAAACTGAAATCATGGGAAATATTCAAGAAAAATTGAAACTTCTACATAGTTTATTGCTTGTTGCTGAAGCATTTCGCTGTTGGATGTTATTCTTAGATGTATAAAATTTTTGTTAGAAATACCATTAGAAACCTGGAAGTACTTGTGAAGAAATATTTGATATATATCATGTTGTTATTGAAAGTCCTCTAGGTATATTGTATATTATCTGTGTAATAGGGTTTGTGTCAACCCTAGTAAGTGCTTTACCTAATTGTATAAGAGTCTTGTCTTGTTGGCAGCTGAGTCTTGTCTTGTTGGCAGCTGTCTTGTCTTGTTGGCAGCTGGATTGGCAACTCCTTAATTCAAGGAGGTTAATTATTCTTCCTATGCCGAGACTTCCAGCTTGATTGAAGGTTGTTCTAGGTTAGAGTCTTAAGTGTTGAGTGTTGTTTGCAACTCACTCAAACTTCTCTATATATTTGTATTATGTTTCGGTTCCTAGATACAACAATATATAAAAATACACAAACTTCAAAAGTTAACATGGTATCAGAGCAGGCATCCCTCTGAAGCCTGTCTTTGAATATCTTACGCTGTGATTTCTCTTCCGCAAAACTATGGCTGATGAGCATTCGGAGGAAGAGAGCACCATTGCTTCTCCTTCCACTCACATCTCTGAAATGGATATCAATCCAAATCAACAACTCAGTTCAAGGTTACTGAATGAGTTCAACTATTTACCGTGGGCAAGAGCGGTTAGTCTCGCACTAGGTGGAAGATCCAAACTGGGTTTCATCGATGGCAGCCTTCCTGCTCATGGAGTCACTTCTCCTGAATATGGAGGGTGGCTTTGCAAAGATCAGCTGGTCATGTCATGGCTGCTTAATTCCATGGAAAGGAAGATTGCTGAGATCTTCAGCTATTCCGAGTCGTCACTCACTCTCTGGACAACAGTGAAGGAGATGTATGGTAATCAAAATAATTCTGCCCGCATTTTTCAACTCAAGAAGGATATCTCCAGCGTTCAACAAGAAGGTAAAACCTTTGTTCAACATCTTGGCTCTCTAAGAAGCATGTGGAATGAGCTGGATGTCTATAGACCTCACACCACTGATCCCACGGTGCTTCTTAAAAGAACTGAAGAAGATAAGATATTTCAATTGCTGTCTAGTCTGAGCTCAGACTATGAGGATTTGAGAAGCCATATCCTCATGAATCTTGAGCTACCATCCTTCACTAGCATTTGTGCAACCATCCAACGTGAGGAAGTAAGAAGAAAAGTCATGAACAATGGTACAAAAACCATTGTGACTGAAGCTAGGGCGTATCTGACAAATGAAAAAAGATACAAAGGAAAAAACCCCCATCTAAAGTGCCTACACTGTAACAACATCGGGCATGTGATAGATAAGTGCTGGATTCTCCATCCAGAACTTAAGCCAGATTTCATGAAGGACAAAACCACGCAGAAGACAAGTCGAGCACATCCTCGTGCCAACACCTCATCTTCATCTTTCAACAGTTCTGATCCATACAAACAGTTCACTGCAAATCCTGCTACTCTTATAAATGAGTTCGCAGCCTATCTCCATCAAAAGAAGGGTAGGGAAGATCGTGCTGCTGAACATGAAGATGGAAGTACCTCAGCATTGCTTGGCAAGTTTGCTGGTTTCCTGGCTGATGCTGATCGCTTACCTCAACAAGGCATGAAAGGTATCATGAATGCTTTCAAAACTGCTCTTAAAATGAATGAGTTGCATGATTTTTGGGTTGTAGATTCCGGTGCCACAGATCACATGACTAATCAAGTGTCAAAATTGCATAAATTCGAGAAACTTCATAAACCATCACATGTGTCTGTAGCTAATGGTGAAGGTGCTAGGATTGTAGGCAAGGGAAAAATTCACTTAATATCTGATCAAATAGAGTCCATGGCCTTATACGTGCCTTCATTTCCATTCCAACTTCTCTCAGTAGGAAAAATCACAAATTCCTTAAACTGCTTAGCCATTTTTTCACCAGAAAATGTCATTTTTCAGGACCTTGTCACCAAGAGGAAGATTGGTGAGGGATTTTACCTAGATGGTCTCTATTACATCTCGAAAAGCTCTCCCAGTGGATTACAAGCAAAGTCTATACCCGTACATGTCTCCATTCAAGACCAGTTTTTGTGGCACCAGCGATTAGCACACCCATCTCAACATGTTTTGTCCACCTTGTTTCTAGATTTAGACAAAGAACAAATTCATTGTGAAACTTGCCACATGTCAAAGGCAACAAAGCTACCCCTTCGTTCATCTTTGTCTAGAGTTTTTCATTTTTTTGAACTTGTACACTCGGATGTATGGGGACCAACTAGTGAGTCTTTTGATGGTTACAAATATTTCATAACCTTTGTTGATGACTATTCAAGAGCAACTTGGTTATATTTGTTAAAATCAAAGAGTGAAGTGATGGAAGTGTTTAAAGACTTTCATAGTCTTGTTAAAAATCATTTTTCCTCTCAAATCAAAACTCTAAGGTCTGATAATGGCACCGAATACATGTCCCAAGTCATGACTCAATATTTGAGCAACAATGGCATCATGCATCAAACTAGTTGTGTTGGCACACCTCAACAAAATGGTATTGCCCAGAGAAAAAATCGAGATCTTCTTGAAAAAACTAGGTCATTGATGTTTCAAATGAATGTACCTAAACGTTTTTGGTCTCAAAGTGTTATGGCAGCCACTTACCTGATCAACAGGTTACCTAGCAGGGTTTTGGGGTTCAAATCACCAATGGAAATTGTAAAAAACAGGAAAATAGACCTGTCACACCTTAAAGTCTTTGGATGCATTTGTTTTGTCCATGTTCAGTCCTTGCATCGAGACAAACTTGACCCGAGAGCAACCAAATGCATTTTCCTTGGTTACTCATCCACACAAAAGGGATACAAATGTTACAATCCACAACTTAAGAGGTTAATTGTTTCCAAGGATGTCAGATTTCATGAAACTAACCCTTATTACAGCCAAGCTCTGGATAGTTCAAGTGAGGGGGAGAATTACTTGGATTTGTTTCCATTACCAAGAACTGAAATCCTTGCCACTGAAGTACCTGATGCAATGGGGCCTGTTCATCACACAAATATCCCTACTGAAAATGACAACCAAGCCTCAAGTAATGATACCAACAATTCTGAATCAATCCACAGTATTGCTCTTGAGGAATCATCCTACGAGTTGCAATCGACTGCACCTCGACGCAATCCTACTCGTGAAAGACATCCTCCAGCAAGACTGCAAGACTTTGTCACTTACAAACCAAGACATCCACTGTCTCACTACGTATCCTATCACAAAATGTCTCCTAAACACATTGCTTTCCTGAGTACTATATCTGAGCATGTTGAGCCTCAGTCATTCCAAGAAGCAAATCAATCACCAGTTTGGCAGCAAGCCATGCAAGATGAACTGCATGCCCTTGATCAACACAAAACCTGGAGCATTGAGACACTGCCTAAGGGAAAGAAGACAGTAGGTTGCAGGTGGATATACAAGGTTAAATTCAACTCAGATGGATCCATAGAAAGACACAAGGCAAGATTAGTGGCTCGTGGTTTTACTCAAACATTTGATGTGGACTACAAAGAAACATTCGCCCCTGTTGCAAAGATGAACTCGGTAAGAGTACTCCTTTCAGTTGCTGTTAACAAAGGATGGCCTATGTTTCAAATGGACGTAAAGAACGCCTTCTTACATGGTGAGCTTGAAGAAGAAGTCTTCATGAGGTTACCCCCAGGCCATCCTCAAAGTCATGAACCTGATCTTGTGTGCAGATTACACAAATCAATTTATGGTCTTAAACAGTCACCAAGAGCTTGGTATGCCAAGCTAAGTTCAGTCCTCACAACGGTTGGTTTTAAAAGAAGCAATGCAGACTCTTCATTGTTCGTACGCACGGGCACTGCTGGGAAACTGGTCGTTCTTGTCTATGTCGATGATTTAATCATCACAGGAGACAACATGGATGAAATAACTAAGCTCAAGCATTCACTACAACAACGTTTTGCCATCAAAGATCTTGGCATACTTAGATATTTTCTTGGCATCGAAATGGCTACCTCTCCCAAGGGTTTCTTTCTCAGCCAACGGAAATATGTTCTGGACCTTCTCAAGGAAGCAAACATGAGTGATGCTAAACCTGTCAATACACCCCTAGACACGAAACACAAACTTAGCTTGGAAGGGCAACCACTGCCCAACATCAGCTATTATCAGCGTCTTGTGGGTAAGCTGATCTACTTGACTATTACAAGGCCTGACATAGCCTATTCAGTAAGCATTGCTAGCCAATTTATGCACTCTCCCACCATGGAGCATTTTAATCTTGTCAAGAGACTACTTCGGTATCTCAAAGGTTCAATAGGTCGTGGCATCATCATGAAAAAGAATGAGAGCACTGAGATCACAGGCTATTGTGATGCTGATTGGGCTGGCAACTCTATTGATCGTAAGTCTACAACGGGGTATTGCACATTTGTGGGAGGCAATCTTGTTACCTGGAAAAGTAAAAAACAAGCTGTAGTTGCTCGATCCAGCACTGAGGCTGAATATCGCGCCATGGCATCTACTGCCTGTGAACTAATATGGTTGAAAGGTTTGTTGTGCGACTTAGGTGTCTCTACTACTCAGTCCATGTCTCTTTTTTGTGACAACCAAGCGGCAATGCACATTGCGTCCAACCCTGTCTTCCACGAGAGAACCAAGCACATCGAAGTTGATTGTCACTATGTCCGTGCACAGGTACAATCACAGGTCATCAAAACTCATTTTGTCAAGAGCTACGATCAACTCGCAGACCTATTCACTAAACCTTTAGCATCACCTCAGTTTCAGCGGCTTCTCGGCAAGCTTGGATCCATCAACCTCCTGGATCCAGCTTGAGGGGGAGTATTGAAAGTCCTCTAGGTATATTGTATATTATCTGTGTAACAGGGTTTGTGTCAACCCTAGTAAGTGCTTTACCTAAAGTAAGTGCTTTACCTAATTGTATAAGAGTCTTGTCTTGTTGGCAGCTGAGTCTTGTCTTGTTGGCAGCTGTCTTGTCTTGTTGGCAGCTGGATTGGCAACTCCTTAATTCAAGGAGGTTAATTATTCTTCCTATGCCGAGACTTCCAGCTTGATTGAAGGTTGTTCTAGGTTAGAGTCTTAAGTGTTGAGTGTTGTTTGCAACTCACTCAAACTTCTCTATATATTTGTATTATGTTTCGGTTCCTAGATACAACAATATATAAAAATACACAAACTTCAAAAGTTAACAGTTGTGTTGTATGATGACGATCAAATATGTTCACCTTTCGACATTGCAGGATTACACGCCTTATTCCTGTCAAAAAATCATCTCATCTACACCCGGTGTAGGAGATCATCATGGATGCCCATATCGATATTTCAGGTAATTTCGACAGTAAAAAAATTTCATTATTCATCTGATGATGTTTAACTTGGCCTTTCCAACGTTACTGGCTGTATTATATTGGCTAGAACTGCCATAGCACGAAAACTAAATACATCAGTGCCTTATTTTAGTAATGCAATGGATTTCAGATAAAGTAGTCATACATACATGGCTGATCAACCATATCCTTTTATTCGCCATACTTAAATCGAATCTCGTCGCCCTAGGACATAGTACTTGCCCATGGCATGTCTAACTTTTTCTAACAGATTTGTGCAAAACTTTATCGAATGTCTCAATATTTATCTGCGACAGTGAAGAGAACTTGAGAGCCGCTCTTGGTAAAATGGGAGTTACCGGGCGAGCAGTTGGAGATGTAATGGACAAAGCTAAAAACAGGCATTATCAGGTGAAACTGTTACTAATCTGCATCAAAATTATTCCAAGTTGTGTTTTGTTCTGACACAAGGTTAATGTGGAATACTTGGTGACGTATGCATCAGCTGGCGTGCACCCTGACGTTCGAAGCTATTCATGGTTCATCATGTGATGCTGGGATTAACCATCCAAATCAGTACTTTAACGACAGCCAAATTATCATAAAATCGAAGGTAAATTAAGCTTTTATTTACAGTTTACTATCAGACACCAAAAATTTAGCAAAACTTGTTTTTAGTTGTGCTTTGAGAGTTTGACTAGGCTTCCCAAAAAGGCTGAAGTTGTACTAGACGCCTATCCGAACCTTTCTCTTTGTAGAACCAGTCTGCAGCGTAAGGGAGAGCTTTTTGAGCACAGCCGAAGAGACGGATATATTAGCGGATTCTCATTCCACGGGTACCTCTCTAAAAATAGGCTATGTACAATGCAGATAGTACAGCATCCAGCCAAATTGGACTCCTTTATTTCAATTTTTATAGGGAGAATGATAACCACATAATTTTGTTTTCTCCCACATATACCGTCTTTTATTTCTAGCCACCGAATTACATAAATCAAAACACGAGCAATGAAAAAGATTGGGGTGTGCTATCCACACATTCCAAATTACTTCTCACACATTCCTTGTTAATTTCTGTTCATTGATCTTCTTTAATTCATCACACCCCAAAAGATCCACACCCCAAAAGATTAAACAGAATTATGTAGGACGAGAAAGAAAGGTTGGTGGCTATCATGTCTCTTTTTATACCCAGATCTTTTTTCAAACTCAAAAGAAAGCCTCCCAAAGTGCTTTTGATCTGTCCCAAAGTAGGAAGGGCAAATAGTTTGGCTTCCTAATTTAAATTTAAAAACATACGATAAGCATTAAAGAATGCTGCACTGGGGACCGATTAAAGAGGAATCTTGGAAAGGGAGGGTTTCTATTATTAGCGAGTGATGTTCTGCAACGTGGGGTCCACCACTCACATTGCTCCATCTCATCTCTCCCCAGCCTTTTTCTTTTCTTTTTTTGGCAGCTGAGCTCGAATTTGTTCTGGTCGGGCTGAAGAACTAATCACGACGAAGCTCGTGACATAACATACTGTTGCCATAAATAGTGTTCGGAAAGTATGTGGCCGACACTCGAGCGTCGAGAGAAGAAAAACGTTGCGAAAGAGCCGGGACCATTTCTTTTGGCGGGTGGTGCTCGCGCGTGCCGAGATTTTAATTTATTTTAATTTAAATTTTACCAAAAGGGTCGTTGACACGTGGTCCTCCAAATCCGAAAGGTCTTCGGGGCGTAAAATTCAATTTGCGGAGAGTTTGAATACTTCTTTTTGTGACCAAGTGGCGGTGGGGGTTAGGCTTCCAGATTTGTCAAGTTGAAGCAGATTAGCCTCTTTAAGAGGTGATTAATTACCAAGATAAGCAAAACTGATTAATATTTTAAGGAAAAAGGATGGAGGAGAGCTCAGATCAGAGTTGGCTTTCTAGTCGGTATCCATTGCCCATCCCTCTCACAATGTGGGTCCCCCCTTTAGCTCCACCTGAGCTATCATTACAATTTTAGTACTCAAGCAAAGGCCTATCTAGTTATTGATAATGGGTTAATATCATTGCAATTGACAAAAGGTATCAACATGTCAAATAAGCATAAAAAAATTTCTACTTACGCAAAATATAAATATGATAGATTCCATGAAGTTGATTAACTTCCTCTTCCAAACCTAATCCAATGGCTAATCCGTCACAATATGAGTTTTAACTTTTGTGCACATGTCCCCCATGCTCCTAGTTCTATTTCTGCTTCCAGTTTTGGTTTGTGGATGTGGGTTGACTTCAAATCCTAGAGCATGTAGTCAAAATTCAACAGATAAGAATCGAAGAAGTAGCGATTGAATTATGTAATAGGAGACGACTATCTAATTAAAGCAGCTCTCATGATTAATGAAAGTAGCATAAAGTCAAATGAGATCAAAATACACGAAGTCTCATATGAGTTTCTTTACTTGTAAAGTAGTCCGAGTGTCCTCCACAAGTTATTGTCCCATGAACATAAAACGTGAATTATGGAACACAAGAAACTCTCTCAACTCTTTTTATTTAAATTCCATTTGGCCTTTCCCCTAAAGTTTGAAAGCAACTACACTCTGTCCCTTTCCCCTCCACTCGTTTTTCCCCTTTTATTTTGCTTTCAATGTTCAGTCTTTATTTATGGTGTGCATCTCTCTCTCTTTTTCGCTAAAATGGCTGCAAATCCAAAAGGGTAAGAGGGAAGACTTGCAGCTCACTCTTTACTCAGCTTCTTGCGCTCTGCCCTCCCTAGCTAGGAAGAGTTAGCAGCTACTGCTCTAGCTGTCTGTATTGTTTGGCAGAAAAGTGATGGCTGTTCATTCCAAACGAGGCATCTTATTCTCTATCTATTTCTTGTTTTCCTTATCTTTTCAGGTTTTCTCTGTGTAATTGGAGAGCTTGGAGGTTATCAAATTAAACCACCCAGAGTCTGAGGTACCTATCAATTATTATATCCTTTTTTGTTTTGCTTTTCCTCACCATATTTGGGAGACAAGTTCAAAATTCTCTACTGTTTATTGCATTTGAAATGATCGCAAAAAGTGGACTGAAACGGTAAAAACTCTTGTGTTCTTGTAACTACTAGAATGACTTTTAATTCAGTCAGGAAGACGAAAATTTGCAGGTTGACCAATTTTTAGGAAAAGAATTTGAAGAAATTATCGATGAATAATTCAAGATTGTTTGTTAATGGTCCCTATATTTGTTTAGATGTATGTTACGTCAGTTAATTAGGGTAATGTTACGTCAGTTAATTAGGGCAACGTGTCTGTCCCATGCACGCGAGTCGGAATCCCCCTCCCCACATAACCCACCTACCTACTCATCAGTTATGGTGTTCAACTGACTTGCACCAATAGAACACTATTGTATTGGAATTAGGCGCCCATCTTTTTACTGTTGTCAACTAATGTCCTCGATATATGATTTAACCCTATGTTAGAACATATTCTATGTTCTGTGCTAGGAAGCGTTACTCCTCTTTTCATTCCAAATTTAGGAACAAGACCGATAAGATTAATTGGTCTGTGTGCCTCTGTCGTTACTTTTTTGTATCCCTGTTCCTCAGATACAATTTGATTCCTTGTACGGCCAAATCTCAATTAGTGGAAAGCCTTCGATGCTTCCTTATGAAAACATTAATTTTTTTTGGGTGTAAACGATATCTCTTTATTCTTTATGATGTTGACCACACTTCTGATCCCTATTTGCATTTCTTCTGGTATGAGAAGTTACGGAATGCATGTGCAGGCTGATTGTTCTTCTTATGTTACTTGGAGGGAATATGTTTCATCTGGTTTTAAGAAGATAAGATTTCAGAAAAGAGAATTACATAAGTAAATAATTTCGTGCAAATCTTTTTCTGTTTTTCTTTCTTCTAACCTACTTCATTATTTGGTTATTGGGGACGTCTCGGAAACTGTTTCCGTGAAGAAAAGGCGTGTTAAACAGTGCTCCAGTTTCCAGTTCTGCATAAAAATAAGGGATATTACTTGATAAAGTTCAAAACTTTGAGCTCAGTTGATTATCGATATGGAAGATGGATCAAGGGGCAAGTTGAAGGATCCTGGGGTCTCTACGAGGAAGCCATCTTCGAGTACTACATCTTTGAAAAGACCGCGACAACCCAATAACGAAACCAAGATTGCTGCATGCTTGGTTGATGGGTGCAATTCGGACCTTAGCAAATGCCGGGATTATCATCGACGGCATAAAGTATGTGAGCTCCATTCAAAGACCTCAAAAGTTACAATCAAGGGCCAGGAACGGCGGTTCTGTCAGCAGTGCAGCAGGTAAGTGGGATGCAATGGCTCTAGGAATTTCTATGTTATAAATGCATGCTGTGATGAAAATATGATTAGTCTTACAAACAAACAAGTAACATTTCTTTGTGACATGTCGAAGGTTCCATTCGTTGGTGGAATTCGATGAAGGAAAAAGAAGCTGCAGAAGACGTCTTGATGGACACAACAAACGTAGGAGGAAGCGTCAGTCAGAATCCATGTCCACAAATTTGGGAAGATTTCTTTCCAATTACCAAGGTTTGGAATTTTTTCCTGATAAAATGTATATCTGCTGATGTTTTCATTGGCTTAACTGAAAGCACAATGTGTGTTCTTTACTGTTCAAACTTATCATATGCAGGCACAAGATTCTTATCATTTGGTAATCCACAAATGTGTGCAGCAAATGCTGTCATGAACTCTCCGTGGGGCTACGCATTGAAACCGGAGAATGATTCTGTGCTGCTTGATAACCACTCACAATTAAATGAGACAAGAAGAAGCTCATATACTTACCGAGAAAAACAAATCCCATTTGTGCAAGGCTTTGAATACGCGCACTCAGAAGCTTCTGTCTACCAACCATTTACAAATGCCAACTTTGCACTGGGAAATTCTAGCAACAGCCATAGAATGGTTGCCAATGGATTATACCGCGACAGAGAATCTAATTGTGCTCTCTCTCTTCTGTCATGGACACGAGCAACACAAGAGGAGATTGGGCTGAGCCACACAGCGCAGTCCAGTTCAGTATGCCCGGCTCAGTCCATGATCCCAAGAATCCACTACAATAATGTGGGAGTGCAGGATGAGGCTGCAATTTCTAATTTGGTTAGTGATGGCAACAGCATTGGCAATCTCCACTGCCAGGGCAAGTTTCAGAATTCAAATTATTCCTGATGCCTCAACTGCTGGTGCATTCTACCCTTCTGGTGGGAAAAGTTTTATATGCAAAATTATCCCTCCTACTCGTTTGTCTTTTCAGTTAAGAACTTAACAGTCCCCAGAAGGGTGGAAATAATGATGCTGCTAAATGGGAGTGTTTTTCCCATTTCTGAGAAGAATTATATTTTGCATAAGTGGAGTTTCCATGATGTAACCATTATGAGTTGCCACTCTGATTAATGTTTATGAAGTTGTTTGCTTTCATGACAAGACGATCTGCGCAACCACTCTAATGTAGAGGTGGATTCAAACTTTGGTGCAAGAGAGCAAAAACACTAGCCTAATGTTGCACTAGTTATGAAAAAAAAATTTCTATGACAAGTGATGGCATTATTCTAATTTACACTAAGAGGAGGGATGAATGTTTGAACACGAGGTGTAGTGGGTTAAAAAGGAGGACATTATCCACGAGGGCGTTTCACGACATACGGTAGTTATGAAATAATTGGTTAGCGAGCATGCAAATATCTGCAGGTTTGTGAAACTTCACATGTTAGGAGGTAGTTTGGAAAATGGAGCGTATGGGCTCGACGCAGCCCAGAATTATACTCTTCAACTGTTAATTAAGTTAGTTTTGCTCACAGCCCAGTCAGTTAGTCCCAACACACCCTTTTTGAAAGTTTGGGTCGATCAGAGTGTCAACAACATGACACGAGGAGACAAACACAAGATAAATTGTTCGCAAACTTTAACTCTAGAACGATTGAGAGATAAGAAAAATTTTCACAGGTTATAGATAAAAATGATTATGCAACCGATTTTGAATTTTTTTTCCTGTAATTCAGATTAGTTAGAGTAAAAATATCGATCACTAGTACTGCAATATAATACTATTTATCTTCACTTATAAGAAGTCTTAAGTTAAACGTTGAAAAAACAAAAATGATGAGACCGATACTAATTTGAGTCATTATCTTATCCTACATCAGCACACAATTCATTAAACCCTGCCATGATCATATGTGGTACTGAAGTTCACTCATGTTAAAGTACATGTTTTGTTTATTAATGTTCTACCAAAATTTATGAACTCATTGTCCAACCATATTATATCACGTGGTGAATCAAACCAGGATAATTTTAACTCCAACAAAATTTATTTGTTACTTCATCAACATAATTCATTAACTCCGTGTTTTCATCTTCTTAATTAGTCCCCTTATCAAAAACAATTGTAATTGTGTTAAGATTATGCATGATTGTTTTGGACATAAGACCGCACTTTTCAATTAGAGAACCAAAACCAACTTAACTAAAACAACTTAGGGAGAATAAGAGTCAAACTTCACGGACAATGGATGAATGGAAAACGAGTTTTTTCTTTATTTTCCAGTTTAAGTTTAAAAATCTGTTTAACACATTGATTAATACCAGTATTAAGAAGAGAACCACGTGTTTATTTGCCAGAAATAATTGATATATTTAAAGGGGAATATTTGTGTCGGTGTTGGGTTTCTGCTGCTGTCCAATTGTGGTGGTTGAAAGATGACCTAAAGTGGACAAAAAAGTAAACCAAATTAAGTTACTTTCGTTTTCATAAGTGAATACCTCCAATTCTTTAAACCCTAAACTGCAATCCCTCCCTCTGCAAAAGCCCCATCAGCGCACATGCTTCACCGCAACATTGCTTTCAGCACAATTATTATACTCTTGGTGGTGCATGGCATGGCGCACACAAACCCTAATTCAACACACACATGATCCGATGAGACATGGTTAAGTTTTGGGTTTAACTGTAAGTGGGTTTGTTCATATGTTAAATTAATGTAGCTTTGGTAAAAAGAATAGTTAATTTTAAGGAAAACTAATGAAAAGGGTTTGAAAACTTTGAGTTTTAATGATAAGGACAAAATAAAGGGTAAAGTGAATAGTACCATGATTGACTTTTTAGTGTAAAAATGTGGTTTTTCGTTCAAGTGAACAATACCGTGGGCCTTTCGTTAAAACTCCCTTAATTTTAATTAGAGAGAATAGGAGTATTGGTCTATGTATTTTGGCTCGATAGGGGCAGTCTCTAATCTAAAAGTCTGTGAGTATATATTAGTCCTTAACTTGTCACAATGTGGAGCAACAGTCTTTGGATAAGATCGTTAAAACTTTCATACAAAATAAAGGGTTTAAAAAGGCAAATAAGGGATGAAAGTTATAATAGAAATTTTCGAAAGAACTAGTGCTACACATTGTGACAAGTTCATGGACTAATACTCATTTTGTTCGAGGACCAAAGCTCCAAGTTAGCTAAAGCTTAGAGACCAATGCTCTAATTTTCTCGATTAATTAAGTGATGCTTCATCTAGTAGCCAAAGTTTTGTCTTGATTATAAACCATCGATTTTTTTGGGGCAGAAGGGAAAGTCTTCTGGGAAATCAAGGTGTTTTAGGTTGAAAATCCCTAATTTTCCAAGATTGGTTGATAACACTAGAGAGGCCTCGAAGCAAAAGTTAGAGTTTAGGGCACTAATCAAAGAAAAGTAAATAGTTTTTTTCTGCAGTACATGCAATGAAAGTTTCATTCCATCCTCCTATGTCTGCTTCTTGTGTTGTGTTTTTTATAGATAAGATTTAGGGTTGCAAGCCATGTGCATACGCGTTATTGAGGTGTTAATTAGTGTCGCCATATTAAGTACTTTAGAGTTGATTATGCCTATTAAGATCAAGTTACTAAGTAATCACGCAGATTGATTCCTTGTAATCAAGATTAGGTTAATTTCCCTCCTAATTAGCGGATGGTTTTAGACGTTATTGTTGACTAGCGACGTGATGTTTTCCTACTAAAATTCGTACATCGTGTACTTTGATTAACCCGTTGGACTCGGACTCGTTCGGGTAGCTTCATAAATCAAAAGGCACCCTATCTCTCTCTCTCACTTGGAATTGACTTAATTAGGAGCCAAATTGACAACTTAATCGCATTCACTTTTAAAGCAAGTTGCTAATCATGTTCAACTAATTAAATATGGTATAGAGCTTGTGTATGAAAGGAGTTTGGTGCCAGCAATATTCTTGTTAGCTAGGCTAAGTTTGATTGGAATAACGTGTCATGACCGCAATATGGGAAAATATTATCCCTCGTTAGATGCTATTCCTAGTTTCTAAGATTCCCATTAAATCTTCCCCAAAGTAAAAAAGAATGGAACACCAATGATTAGCATCGAAACTATGGTAGGGGCAAATGTTCAACTCCATTCAATCTTATTCATCGCATGGAGTTATGCTTTTGTCAGTCGTTTGGTCATAAGTGAGAGTAATTTTTAGTTGTTGATGCGTATGTAACATGCACTACGTCAATAGTCAAAGATTGCTCATGTTAACACGAGGTGATTCCCACTATTACTTATGGCTGAAAATCATTACGTTTATGTGTAAACAACTTCTCTAAATTTTTTTCTTTGTGGTATACTTTTCTTTTAACACATGATCAAAATCATATCCATATTGAGGCCAAGAATATTGTTCTTCTATCTTGCTTTTTGTTGAGAGTATCAATATCATATTTGGGAAAGAATGAACTTTGCATGTGTTTATAAGTTAGTTGAATTGTTCTCCATATTGCCAATTGATTTTACGATGGAACGTTAACTTTCTTCACTTTTAACGATGCCATATACTCAAAGATAAAAGACTTTGAATTAATGGTGAACTAGCTAATAGTAAAAAGAAGGGAACTTTAATGAAAAGCTCTCGGTACTGTTTACTTTAACCAAAAATCATATTTTTACACTAAAAAGTCAATCAATCCTGATACTATTCACTTTACCCTTTACTTTATCCTTATCGTTAAAACTCAAAGTTTTCAAGTATTTTTCTTTAGTTTTCCTTAAAAAGAATGGAACGATTAGCACCCAAATTAATTACTTGTGGTATGGGCTAATGCTCAGCCTATCCAATCACATTCAACATGAGTTGTGTTCTTGTCAGCAATAAATGATTCTCAATCGTTGATTCATGTCAAAAACACATTACATTAACGATCAAAAACCACTCACTCGAGCATAAACGACTGCATTAAACGTTTTTCTTCATCACATACTTTTCTTTTAACACATAATCAAAATCCCAAACAGATTGAAAGCAAAAGAATATGATTCTTTTTTTAGGTTTTCCAAGGTGTCCCCAGGCAAAGCTCAGGACTAATCCTTCGACGTACAGTCGGGCATATATGCGGAGACCTCTCCCAAGAAAGTTTTCTGGTTTGCTTTGATCATGCTTTCAACAAAGCTAAATGACTCAAAGATAAAGACTTTGAATTAATGGTGCAGCGACGTATCTCACATTATTTTTCAAGGGGCAGTAAAGACCGGCCAGCAAAGAAACTGGATCAGTGTTGTAGAGAAGAAGACCCACTTGGACGTGACTTCCTTAAAGTCATGTGCCTAAATTGGAAAGGAGTCCACGTATCAATATGGTTGACGTCGATGGTGTCCGCCCAAAAATGGTAATAAATCTGACAACCCTAAGTACTCTACGGGCCCACTTATTTCAACTGTAGCCGTTGGATTTCCTTCATAATAAATTATGCCTGCCCGCTCGCTGGTCCCCACCCGTCCACCGCATTCAGTGTATGTAATGTGTGTGAAAGTGACAAGATTTACAATATTTGCATGTATAAGCTGGCTGTGTGACATCAAATTCCTTTCTCGACTAGTTCTAGGGTTCAGACTTGGCTTCTAATCTGGGCAGTTTAAATCTGACGATTCTTTATCCCGTTACGTTTGAGTCACCCATGGATAAAAAAATCAACGGGAAAGCGGGAAATTCAATCAGAACATAACACGATTAATTAATTAAGTCAATGTAATTCGCGACTTTAAAAACTGATTAATATTTAGTACGAATAGGAAGTGGCTCGATATGAACACGGCCGTCTAAATATGTATAGTGCACTCTCCTAAAATGAAGACTTATTGTTTGGTGAAAAAAAGGGTGAGAGCTAGCAGTGAAATGTACGCTGAAACCCTAGCTAGTATATACAATTTACAAAACATAAAACTGAGAGTATAATTCCCTATTTTTCACCAAAGAAGCAAAGCGTACGAGCATTGAAAACGGAAGCATATACTTTTCCCATTGTTTTTAAACCCTTTTTCATGATTTCATCAACCCAATAAGTCCATAGATACCAATTACAAATGTACCGCATCGCAAACCAGATTGGTTAAAAAAGGTGAGTTAAAAAATCGAAATTTGTTCCAAAGATTGACAACACAAAGATCCCCCGTGAGCTGACGAACAAGTGCTAGCTGCAGCAGCTACAAGCACTTTGATGATACATATATATTAAGGTCTAGTACATGCAATCTTGAGAAGAAAAAGCGATCTGTTATTTGACCTAAAAATGTAAAATAAAAAAAGGAAGAAAAACAGAAAAGCTATATAGCCAGGCATCTGTGTTGAGTGGTCCACTGAGGGAGTGATGATGGGAGAGGAGAGTGGTGAATACGAAGGCACGATGGTGGTGGTCGGTGGTCACAATCAAATAGTTGTGATATTTTTAAGTGCTTCTGTCACTCTGTGTGTCTGTGTGTGCTTCGATTTTTTAGCGTGGGATGCGTTGCCATGTTTCTCTCTCTCTCTCTCTCTCTCTCTCTCTCTCTCTCTCTCTCTCTCTCTCTCTCAAATTTTTTTTTTGGGTTAATCTCTGATTACTATCTTGAAGTTTCGTGATTTTTAATATTTGGTACATGAAGTTTTTTTATCCCAGAGTCATACCTCAAGTCTTATTTTTTGAACAGTTTTATGCATCCGTTAAGTTTTTCGTTAGAAATTTTGTTAACTGATGACGTGGCGCCCACGTGGACAATAACTGAGCACCACCACGTGTCAACATGTGTCCACTTCAATATTAAAAAATTAAAAAAATACAAAAAAATACAAAAAAAAAAAAAAACCTACCCGTCACTCACCCCCCGCACCCTCTCCCTCCCTTCTGCAACCCTCACCCCTTCCATCCCTTCTCCCTTCTCTCTTCTCCAATTCCACGCCTCTGTTGTCCTCGCCCACAGCACCCCCATCGTCGTCCTCATCACACTCTTCATCTTCCTCACATGCCACTGCGTCGCCTCACACAGCGCAACCACCATTCTCTCCCTCCTGATCCTCGCCAAGGTCCATAAGCTCAACTCAATTAATTTGAGTGAGGCTGTGACTTTATTTTGAATACCAGAAACTGTAATTTAAATATACGTTAAAAATCAAACTCAAAAACATTAATGTGTAGCACACCAAACAAGGAATCGGATTAGCATCATGATCCTCTCCAATCTAATGAAATCCTAAATCTTAGTTCCAAATCCTATTCAATCCAAGCCACCATACATAAATATAGCCAATATATAATATTCTCTCCTAAGTCCTCCACTGACTAAGGTGGTTTCTTGCAGAATATATACACACGCAGGAAGACCTTGGACATATATAAATATATGGCGAATGCTGTGCATTTGAGAAAAGGTGAAAGGCAGTTGATTGGCTAATTCAAAAGTTGCCATACCTGCCAAGCCTGGCAAACAGGTCATGTATGTTGTGTTCGTGTCGTTTTCATGTAACATCTGTTATTTTAACAGATTATGTTGTGTCACACTTGTTATCTTAACGGGTCCTTAATAGGTAGGGTCACTTTACCCACGGGTAAAGTGACCCGACCAGTTATGACCCGTTAAGAAAAATATTTTTTTTCTTCTTAAATTTGCACATACCACACATTGCCACATAAATATTACTTTAAAACATTAAAACACATTTGTCGTTTAAGTACTACATCTACACTCGAAAATAAGAGCCTAATAAACAAACATTCATACACTACTAGTCTATTACAAAATATTAAATGTGCAAGGATATGCAAAATGAAAGAGTTTTTGTTTTCAAGGTTGTGAAGCCTTTCTCAAAAGTTTAAACCTTGCCAATGGAACTCAAAGCTTGCATGTTATTCCTTTTACAAAATCCTCAATTTTCATCGATCATCATGACATAAGATTTTGTGGTATCCACTAGTGTAAATATTTTAAAATGAAGATCGAATTCATTCATTGTATTCATATTGGGTCAATGAATGTAGCTATAAAAAAATCATCACAATTGGAGTTAAAATAATCGTTAAATCGTGATTTTTCGTTGATAACCGTCGAAAAGTTTTGTCCCGTTACTTGATCTTTGAATGTTTATTTTTTTTCAATTTTTGGTGTATGCGATCTTGAAGTATATACAAACATGTTTGACGGTTGGATTGTTGAAACTAGTTTCGTAAAATGTGTATCCCATCAAAACGATAGATTCACTAACACTTAGAATTTATTTATATTTTCATCAAGTATAAATCCACAAGTGTAAATCTTTTAAATTGAAGATCGAATTCATTCATTGTATTTATATAGGGTCAAGGAGTGTAGTTGTACAAAATCATCAAATTAAGAGTTAAAATAACCGTTAAATCATGATTTTTTGTTTGTAACCATTGAAAAGTTTTGTCCTGTTACTTAATCTCTGAATGTTTGTTTTTTGCAATTTTTGGCGTATGCAATCTCAAAGTATATACAAATATGTTTGACGGTTGGATCATTGAAATTAGTGTCGTAGAATGCGTATCGCATCAAAACAATAGATTCGCTAACACTTAGAGTTTATTCATACTTTCATTAATTATAATATAAGATTTTATGGTATCCACTAGTGTAAATATTTTAAATTAAAGATCGAGCTCATTCATTATATTCATATAGAGTCAATGAGTGTAGCTGTAAAAAATCATCAAAATCGGAGTTAAAATAACCATTAAATCGTGATTTTTTGTTGATAACCGTCGAAAAGTTTTGTCCTGTTACTTGATCTCTAAATGTTTTTTTTTTGCGATTTTTTGCTGATGTGATCTGGAAGCATATACAAACAAGTTTGACGGTTGGATCGTTGAAATTAGTTTCGTAGAATTCTTATCCCATCAAGTTCAATGGTGTGTGTGTATATATATATATATTCAGTAGATTTAAATTTATTTATTTTGCACGTGTAACACTTAAGAAATTGAATGGTATGTATATTTAAGCCGATTCAATGGTCACTAATTTTTAATATTTAATTTAATATATATATATATATATATAATTATTATAGTTTTTAGGGGTATAAAATTGTTAAATTAATATATATAATTATTATAGTATTTTTTTAGGATTATAAATTTATAAAATTAATATTTTGCTTATCATGTATCGTGTTACCCATGTGTATACTTGAACCAACCCGTTATCTTAACATGTGCTTATCGAGTTACCCAATAACGACCAGATTCATTATCGTGTCGACCCGAACACCTATTAATTTCATGTCGTGTTGTGTCGGGTTGTCGGGTCGTGTTGGAAATTGCCAGACGTAACAAGTCCTGTATCTTTGGACCACTCCACAGGGACTGTTTGGAAACGCATCAGTTAGAAATTTGGCTTCTTTTATTTTGTCCATCTCAATGAGACTGCTTGATGTGCTCTTACCCATCCCCACCCATTCGTGCTAGTTGCTACCTATTTTCCATCTTTTTCCTCCTCCCTCTAGTAAATAAAATGCACA